>NC_057794.1:481456276-481691347 GCF_018294505.1 Triticum aestivum
TCCACTCGGTAGGATTTTTATATACTTAGGCGAGCACTGGGCTGCAGCTAAGCCTTCGAGTGGGAATCTGGCTCACCACTCGGTAGGGTTTTCATATACTTAGGCGAGTACTTGGACTGCAGCTAAGCCCCCGAGTGGGAGGTTTGCTCTCCACTCAGTAGGATTTTCAAACACTTAGGCGAGCACTGGGCTGCAGCTAAGCCTCCAAGTGGGAGTCTGGCTCACCACTCGGTAGGATTTTCAAATACTTAGGCGAGTACTTGGACTGCAGCTAAGCCCCCGAGTGGGAGGTTTGCTCTCCACTCGGTAGGATTTTTATACACTTAGGCGAGCACTGGGCTGCAGCTAAGCCCCCGAGTGGGAGTCTGGCTCACCACTCGGTAGGATTTTTTGCAAACTTAGGCGAAACGGATTCACAGCTAAGCTACCCACTGGGGGATTTCGTACGCAAACAAAAGTGACAGCAATTACAGGAAGAACTGGGACACTCTTGTCTTTGATAAAAATAAACTACAGAAGTTTTTCTTATTACACCTCATCCGAGTGAGAATTCAAGTGTAAAATGGGCGGAGTAGTTCCGCATTCCAAGCTCGTGGCTCGTCGATCCGGCGATCAACGTTGTAGAGATGATATGCTCCATTGTGGAGGACTCTGGTGACGATGAAGGGGCCTTCCCAAGTAGGAGCAAGTTTGGGTGGTTTCTGTTGATCCACTCGGAGGACCAAATCTCCTTCTTGGAAGGCTCGGCTCTTCACATTTCTGGCATGGAATCGACGCAAGTCTTGCTGATAGATGGTCGATCTGATCATAGCCATTTCCCTCTCCTCCTCTAGGAGGTCGACTACGTCTTGCCGGGCTTGCTCTGCTTCGTCTTTGTTATAAAGCTCGACTCTGGGGGCGTTGTGAAGTAGATCACTCGGCAGGACGGCTTCGGCTCCGTAAACCAGAAAGAATGGCGTTCTTCCAGTCGACCGGTTCGGGGTGGTCCTTAGTCCCCACAAAACTGACGGAAGCTCGTTGACCCAAGCGCCTGCTGCGTGCTTGAGATCACGCATCAGTCGAGGCTTCAGTCCTTTGAGAATCAAATCATTTGCTCTTTCAGCTTGTCCATTCGACTGGGGATGCGCGACCGACGTGTAGTCGACTCGTGTGCCTTGAGAGGCGCAAAAAGCTCTGAACTTGTCTGAATCGAAGTTTGACCCATTGTCAGTGATGATGCTATGCAGGACCCCATATCTGAATATCAACCCTCTGATGAAAATGATAGCAGTGCTAGCATCAAGATTTTTGATAGTCTTGGCTTCAATCCATTTGGTGAACTTGTCGACTGCCACAAGCACATGTGTGAATCCGCTCCTGCCTGTTCTCAGTAGACCAACCATGTCCAGTCCCCAAACAGCGAAGGGCCAGACGAGTGGAATGGTCCTCAGAGCTGATGCTGGCTTGTGCGACATGTTGGAGTAGAACTGGCAGCCTTCACACTTGTCGACTATCTCTTTTGCCATTTCGTTTGCCCTGGGCCAGTAAAAACCCGCTCGGTATGCTTTGGCCGCGATGGTCCGAGAGGACGCATGGTGACCACAGGTCCCCGAGTGGATATCATCAAGGATTATCTGACCTTCTTCTGGCGTTATGCACTTCTGACCGATTCCAGTTGCGCTTTCTCTATACAACTGTCCTTTTATGACTGTGAAAGCTTTAGATCGACGGACGATCTGTCGAGCCTCTTCTTCATCCTCTGGAAGTTCTTTCCTCAAGATATACGCGATGCATGGTATCGTCCAGTCGGGAGTGATTGCCAAGACCTCCATGACTAGGTCGACCACAGCAGGAATTTCGACTTCAGTCGGATCTATGGCACTTTTCGGTTGCGGGGCTTCTTCTGTAAAAGGATCCTCCTAGATTGACGGCGAGCGGATGTGCTCCAAAAACACATTGCTGGGAATGGCTTCTCTCTTGGAGCCTATCTTTGCCAGATCATCAGCTGCTTGATTTTTCAGTCGGGGGATGTGATGAAGCTCTAACCCCTCGAATTTCTTTTCTAGCTTTCTTACTGCGTTGCAGTAGCCAGTCATAGCTGGGCTTCTGACGTCCCACTCCTTCATCACCTGATTAACCACCAAATCTGAGTCGGCATAGACCATGAGGCGCCGGACGCCGAGTGAAATGTCCATGCGCAACCCATACAAGAGTGCTTCATATTCTGCTTCATTATTGGAGGAATCGAAGTGAATCTGGAGAACATATCTGAGCTTATCTCCTTGGGGGAGACCAATACTACCCCAGCACCGGAACCATTCAGCATCTTAGATCCATCGAAGAACATGGTCCAGTGCTCTGAGTGAACTTGAGTCGGAAGCTGCTGTTCAATCCACTCGGAGACGAAATCTGCAATTGCTTGGGACTTGATAGCCTTCTTTACTTCAAACTTGATATCTAGGGGAAGGAGTTTAATCGCCCACTTCGCCACTCGACCAGTTGCATCTCTGTTGTGCAAAATCTCTGACAGTGGAGCGTCGCTGACGACTGTAATGGAATGGTCAGAGAAGTAGTGTGCAACCTTCTTCATGGTCATGTAAATCCCATATACAAGCTTCTGGTAATGGGGATATCTTTGCTTCGAAGGAGTCAAAACTTCAGACACATACTATACTGGGCGCTGAACTCTGAAGGCCTTTCCTTCTTCTTCTCGCTCGACCGTAAGTACTGTACTGACAACTTGTCCCGTGGCCGCAATGTAAAGCAGCAGAGGCTCTTTACTGATTGGGGTAGCAAGCACCGGCTGGGTGGAGAGCAGAGCTTTGAGCTCTGCAAACGCTGCATCAGCTTCTGGAGTCCACTCGAACTTGTCAGACTTCTTCATCAGTCGGTAAAGAGGCAACGCCTTTTCACCGAGACGAGAAATGAATCGACTTAGAGCGGCCAAGCAACCTGTAAGCTTCTAGACATCGTGCACACGCACAGGGCGCTTCATCCGGAATATGGTGCCAACTTTCTCGGGATTGGCGTCGATTCCTCGTTCGGAAATGAGAAAACCGAGTAACTTTCCACCTGGAACTCTGAATGTGCACTTTGATGGATTGAGCTTGATATCATATCCCCTGAGGTTAGCAAAGGTTTCGGCAAGGTCAGTCAGCAGGTCGGAACCTTTCCGTGACTTAACCACAATATCATCCATGTATGCTTCTATGTTCCGACTGATCTGAGTGAGCAAACACTTCTGAATCATCCTCATGAACGTGGCTCCAGCATTCTTGAGGCCGAAGGGCATGGTGACATAATAGAAGCACCCGAATGGGGTGATGAAAGCCGTTTTGATCTCGTCGGGTCCATACAGACGGATCTGATGGCACCCTGAATAAGCATCTAGAAAAGATAAACGCTCACACCCCGTGGTCGAGTCGACTACCTGGTCGATGCGGGGGAGAGGGAAATGATCTTTCGGGCAGGCCCGATTGATATGTTTAAAGTCAATGCACATGCGAAGTGACTTGTCCTTCTTGGGGACCATGACAACATTGGCGAGCCACTCGGAGTGGTAAATCTCTCGGATGAACTCCGCTGCTAAGAGCCGAGCCACCTCCTCGCCAATAGCTTTCCTCTTCTGGACGGCGGACCGTCGAAGATGTTCTTTCACAGGCTTGAACTTTGGGTCGACTCGTAGACGGTGCTCAGCCAGCCCCCTGAGAACTCCAGGCATGTCAGAAGGCTTCCATGCGAAGATGTCCCAGTTCTCACGGAGGAACTGGATGAGCGCTTCTTCCTATTTGGAGTCGAGCGTCGTTGAGATGTGAGTCGGAGCAGCATTGGGGTCGGTCGGGTGAATGTGAACTGGCTTAGTTTCACCGGACGACTGAAAAGCTGATTCTGAAGCTGGCTTCTTGGCTCGCAGCAATTCACTCGGATCAACAGTCTTCTGGTACTCTTGCAGCTCGACTACTGACATCTGAGCATCAGCGATCTTTGATCCTTTCTGAAAACACTCCTCTGCTTTCTTCCGTTTGCCTGTAACGGTGATCACACCTCTGGGGCCGGGCATCTTCAACTTGAGATACACATAGCACGGTCGAGCCATGAAGCGTGCATAAGCTGGCCAGCCCAGAATAGCATGATAAGCACTTTGGAAGTCCACAACCTCAAATGTCAACTTTTCCTTGCGGTAATTCTTTGAATCACCGAAAACCATATCAAGAGCAATCTGGCCGAGTGACTCGGCTTTCTTTACAGGAATGACTCCATGGAAACTCATGTTGCTGGCACCGAGTCTGGACATCAGAATGCCCATCCCTTTCAACGTTTCTGCATACAGTATGTTCAGGCCGCTGCCACCATCCATCAGGACTTTGGTCAGTCGAGTGCCTTCGACAACTGGATCGACCACCAGAGCTTGCCTCCCAGGGGTGGCAATGTGCGCAGGGTGATCGGACTGGTCGAACGTGATGGCAGTCTGAGACCACTTCAGGTAGCTGGGTGTTGCCGGGGCAACCATATTCACTTCACGGTTAATGACTTTCAGTTGACTTTTGCTTTCGACATCAGCAAAAATCATCAAGGTGAAATTGACTTAGGGGTATCCATCGTCACTATCTTCTTTGTCCTCAACTCTGTCTGACTCTTTTTCCTTGTCTTTGGACTGCTTGCCCTGAAACTGGTGGATCAGGAGCCGACACTGTCGAGTGGTATGCTTTGGGTAAATAAGATTACCCTCTTCATCTTTCTTGGTGTGGATGTGACATGGCAGATCCAAAACATCATTTCCATCTTGATCCTTGACTTTCTTGGGGTTCCAGGGCCCCTTGGGTTTTCCCTTGAATTTTCCCTGGGTTACGGCCAGGGCCTCCCCAGGAGCGGCTGGCTCGGCCTTCTGCTTCTGCTTCCAACTGGAATTGCCTCCGGTTTCCTGGGCGACTGCTTTCTGCTTGCCACTCCGGAGTCGATCTTCATCTTCTCCATTAGCGTACTTGGCGGCAATTTCCATCATCCGATTCAGAGACATTTCTCCGGTCCGACCGAACTTCAGGTTCAACTCTCTGTTCTTGACGCCTTCTTTAAAGGCACAAACTGCTTGGTGATCTGGTACATTCTCAACTGTGTGATGCAAAGTGATCCACCTCTGAATGTAATCCCTCAGAGTTTCACTCGGTTTCTGCACGCAAGACCGCAATTCTGTAAGGCCTGCCGGTCGCTTGCATGTTCCTTCAAAGGTCGTGACAAACACTCGAGAGAGATCCTCCCAAGTGTAGATGCTGCTGGGTGCTAACTGATTCAACCACGCTTTGGCTGAGCCCTCTAACAGGAGAGGCAAATGCTTCATAGCCACCTCATCATTGCCGCCACCAATCTGGACAGCCACTCGGTAGTCTTCGAGCCAAGTGTCAGGCTTAGACTCGCCGGTGAACTTGCTGACTCTAGTCGCCAACCGGAAGTTGGGAGGAATCACTGCGGCCCTGATGGCTCGAATGAAACACTCTGGCCTCGAAACACGTACTCTGCTGCTGGCAGGCGCATCTCTGTCGTGGCCTTCTCGGTGAGATCTGTTCCTATCAACCAGACCCTGAACGAGGATGGATCTCGCATCAAAGCCTGGGTCCTTGGGGTCGACTGGAACTCTCCGCCCAACACTATGAGGGTGTCTGTCATCCTGCTGTCGAGGCGCATATGACCCACTCCTCGGGGGAGGGGTTGGCACTCGACGTTGATCGAACCGGTGATCATACTGCTCATTTCTTTTGTACTGATCGTGCCGGTCTCCGCGTCCCTCACGCCTCGGGGGCGATCTTGGGCTGTGAGCCGACTGGACTGTATCCGTTGCAATGGATCGACTGTGGATCCTATTCCGCGACTGAGAAACAACGGAATTCTGGTTTCCCGCTGCCCGGAGCAACGCTCTGATTTGCAACAAGCCCCTGCCAGCCTCCGACTGGGAGGGCTGAATCGATTCTGCTATACGGGCCGCGACTGCCAAATTCTGAACTGGGGTTCGATATACCTGCGTAGGCGGGAAGAGCTGACGTCGACTGGACTCGGGAGCTCGCTGACGCGCTTGCTCGTCGAGTATTCGCTGGAGATTCTCCAGTCGAGTGCGTTCGGCCAAGTTAGCCAAGCGCGCGTCCTCCAAGGCCCGGGCCTCGGGGGTTTCTCCGACGATAGGAGTGTGGAGTGCATCCATGTTCCGGCGGTGAAGCTCCTCTCGCTGCAATAACGTGAGAGGTTCGGGGAGATACTCATCGTGGGGATGCGACGGGTCGCCTCCACCCGCGCCTCCATCGGTGCGAGGGAAACCGGGAGGACTGTGTGTTCCATCGACCGCCAGAACCTCAGCCGCCAGGTCGCTGCTGTCGCACTCGGATGCGGTCTCCGCGGAGCCAGTCGACAGGTCGAACAGGCCGTAGAGGGATTCGTCAGGCTCGATTGCCACGATTTGTGGGGCTGCCGACTGGCGGGCCACGGCATGCCTCACCTACCTCTGAAGTCTCGACCGGCCGGAGCGCTTGCGCCGGTGGGAGACAGGGCGGGAAGATGACACGGGAGCCGACCGATACTGGGTCGACGGCTGCCGCAGGAGGACGCCACGAACACATGCGCGGAAGTGTGTCGCACCGTGGACGGGGAGGGCGTCGATGTCGAGTGGAGCCTCCTGAAGCCAAGCGGAGTTGTCGGCGATGAACGTGAGTGCGTCGAGACGGATCTCGCGGCCCTCCACCAAATCTCCGCACGAAAACATGATCAAAGGGATCGGAAAAATCGCAACTTCTCCAACTAGGCGCTAAGACTCCTGCCCCACGGTGGGCGTCAACTGTCGTGGTTCTAACTCTGACAGTGAGGTAGGGGGGTATGTACGGAGAGGCTAGATCTCAGCTATGGAGAAGTTGTAAATACACCAGGAGGTACGAGTTCAGGCCCTTCACGGAGGAAGTAACATCCCTATGTCTCGGTGCCCGGAGGCGGTCGACTGGATTATGTGTGTATGAATTACAGGGGTGCCAACCCCTGCTACTGAGGAGGGGGGTGGCTTATATAGAGTTCGCCAGACCCCTCCGGTCCTCAGTAATGCAGGGCTAAAATACATTAAGACTGGGCGTTACTGGTAACGTCCCTAATAAAGTGCTATGATGTCCATAAAGACTACTTAATGGCCGACCGTTTGCTTGCGGAGTGACTTTAGATCTCCTGTCAGTCGAGTGGTTGGCTTCGTAGTCGAGTGGTAGCTTCCTGGTCGAGTGTCTTGAATCCGTCGAGTGGGATACTTTCAAGTCGATTGAAAGGTGATTTCTTTCAGGGATGTCCTTGCATAGGGCTCTTAGGACAGGTCCATACCCCTACTCTAGATACATAGCTTCATCACCATGGCCTTCCATCTTGTGCAGTTTGTGGTCCGTGTCGTGCCGTCGTAGAAGTCGACTCCACCGTCACACTGGATAACCATCTGAGCTTGGCCGCGGCGAATCGTTTGAAGCAACCTGTGAGAGCGCCAGCCGTAACCAGCGGGAGCTTAATTTGTGCTTGATCAACGCACTTATGTTGCTTTGCTTCCTTGGTTGGCTGATGAGTGTGGAGTGAGGATTAGATTAATAAGATTATACTCTACATTTGTATACGTGGTGGTTGTCACGGTAGCGACGAGCGCACATGGCAGTTGGTACGGCCGCCGCAACAGAAATTTCAAGTGTCGGACACTTTCTTTGCTTTCTCAGCGCGTGGTAATTGAAAACAGATGCCAAGTTCTAATAGATGTTACGAACCAATATGTGATCAGATGGTTGGAGACTTCATCAATTTTAAAATGATGTGTCAGTTTAGTCTATCAAAGGTGCTCGCCTGCTCGGTTAGCGTGTACATGCGTGCGTTTATAAAGATGAATGTATGTGCGTATATATGAGCGCCTATGTCTGTACTATGTTTCAAAAAACAAGTTCTAATAGATGTCGTAATGTTAGCATTAAATTATAGCTGGCCAAACGGGCCGAGCCCGCGAGCACGCCGGTACGGCCCGCCATGGGCTAGACACGACACGGGTTAAACGGGCCGGGTCCGGCACACAGCACGCCTTGGGTCGTGCTTGGGCTGCTAGGCTGAGCACGCGGGCCGGCATGACACGACCCGATTATTTTTTTAATTTTTTTATATACCTATATAAGGCCTAATACTAGCTCAGTAAGTAAAAATAAGCTAAAAACGCCCAGTAGGCCAAACAGCATGCGGGCCAGTGGGCCTGGCATGCCAATGGGCCGGCCCGATTAGCAGCTGAGTCGTGCCTGGGCTCTAAGGTGCAGGATACGGGCTGGCACGACACGGTCCGTATAGTAATCGGGTCTCAGCGGGCCAGATCGGGCCAGGCATGATTACAATCGGCCGGGCTGTTAATGAGGACATCAATACTATTGTTACACCCACAACCCCTGCTGCTATACATACTGGACCAATTACTAGAGCTCGCGCATGCCAATTAAATTATCAGGTACTTTCGTTTCTTGGTAATGATTCTAATACTCATGAGAATATGATGATGTCTAAATTGCATATATATATTTGTCTTGCTTACAAATGAAGGGCCTAGCTTGGACAAGAAGGATGGACATTGGAGCAAGATCAAGCATGGATATGATGACATGCGGAAGGGGAATAAGAACGGAGTTACAAGTGATAATTTCAGGACTTTGAAGCCACCATAATGAGTGCATGAAGCCTTGGACGAAATATATACAAGATGCCACTTCATAAATTTTGTCCAGATGCTATTATAGGTGTTGCGTCACCTTATGATTGGGTCAGGCCTGTGTAATTTCGAAATACTTGAGAGTATAGGCTGTTTTTAGAATCCGTATGTGTGGGGAAACAAGACATAGAGTTGGTTTCGGACCCCTCCTCCAAGGGCCACGAAATCCCCTCCTCTTTCTCCATATATATAGCCCTTAGGGCACCATTTAGACTTTGGGTTTTGTTTTATATTAAAAGTTCGTCATAGTTGCAACTTTGCGTACTTCGTTTGTGTTCAACGACCAGACCAAGGCGTCACAGGACCCCACTTTCATCAATAAAGCTTTCCTCTTATATTCGCAATATCCCGATTACAATCTCAGTTTCTTGCTTGTTCTTTGTTTGCTCACAGGAAATAGACCCTCATGGTCAGGTCGATCGTGCTCCGGCGTGACCAATAACCCCTCGGAAGTTGGTTTAGCGATTGCTAAGGCGCGACGTCTTCGCACGTTCGTAGTCGGATCATCAAAGACGACTCCCATAGAAAACGATAAATATCTCATCGAAACATCGGGACATCTTTGCCTCTACCAGCTGTGTCGTGTCGGGCCGGCCCATTTGGCCAGCTATGCATAACTAGTGCAAATAAGCATAGAAAATTGTGCACACTACCCATCAGTCGGCTGATGCACGTAGAAAATTGGTCGCCCTACGAGTCGTTTGATTCGGTGCACGAGACCGTTGTTTGAGTAGCGACATGCGGTGAGGTTGTGTCTGACATCTCGTCGACATCTTCATCCATGTCAGCTTCTTCGTCGGATGCGTACACTAGAACGTCAGTTAAGTCCTAGACGGTAGCGACTAGGTGGGTAGAGGTGGGTTTGCAAATTCCGACTCCTCCAGATTTGTCCTAGATCTAATCGTACACTGAGGTCCGACCGCCCGAGATTGCGAGGCTCTGAATCCACTCTAACATCTCGTTTAGAAGCAGTTTGCCGGCCTCGCCCATATCCTGACTTAAGGTTGGGCTTAGTTGAAGCTTGCCTGATGTCCCATCTGACATGGTCTTGGGGGTTTCGTTGGCCAAACTTGACGTCTGATCTGACAAGGTAGTGTTCGGCTCCAAGCTCGAAGCCAGATCTAAGGCATGATCCTTGTCGTGGTCTTGATCCGAGATTGAATCTGAGATCGGAGTGAAGGTGTTGGCGAGATGCTCGGACTGGTCTGAAACTAGCCCGAAAATGTAAGTTCGTCGCGGGCATTCGTAGCATATTCCATGTTTTCAAACCCGATGGTCTAGCTTGGAGCGAAATTTTTGATCTGGCCGAGGTGGCTAGTCGAATCGACTTAGAGCGTGACGTTGCTGGAAACAAAAGGTTGTTCGAGAAATAAGTTCTTCCCACAACCAATGGTGTCATCGATCCGAAGACGAGCATAGCGGGACCTACATGGGCCACCAATGTCGGAGTTGAATCTGACATATCTCGAGTAGGGGGCCCTGAGCTAGATGGTAACGAGACAAAGAGGGACACGATGTTTTACCCAAGTTTGAGCCCTCTCAAATATGTAAAACCATATGTCATGCTTCTATTAAATTGATTGCGATGAAGTACAAAGTACAGGATGATCTACCTCGAGATCGTATGTGAATGGATTATTCTCTACCCTATGGTCTAAAACCCCTCACCTTATATACACAATGGGGGAACCAAGGGTTACATGTAGGTCTATTGCATATGGATAAACATGTCGATGATTAAACATGTCTTGGAGTATGTGCTAAGTCTTCAGAGGATTCCATCTTGAGCACGCCATGGGGTATGGTAAACATGGCCCAGTTGTTGATTATCCGGGGGTCCTCGGCCCTGCCCACTATTGGGGGGTTGACGTGATTAGCACCCCCTAGTGTTGGTGCAATGATAGGCTGTAACACCCCGGATGTAACTTTCCCAATTTGTACTCCAACTCTTGCCGTTTCCGGCATTAAGTTATAATTATTTCCTCGGGTTCGGGTTTTGTCTCCGTGTGTTGTTGTCGTTGTCATGCATCTCATATCATGTCATCATGTGCATTGCATTTGCATACGTGTTCGTCTCATGCATTCGAGCATTTTCCCCGTTGTCCGTTTTGCATTCCGGCGTTTCGTTCTCCTCCGGTGGTCATTTCTAGCTTTCTTTCATGTGTGGGGATTAAACATTTCCGGAATGGACCGAAACTTGCCAAGCGGCCTTGGTTTACTACCGGTAGACCGCCTGTCAAGTTTCATATCATTTGGACTTAGTTTGATACTCCAACAGTTAACCGAGGGACCGAAAAGGCCTCGTGTGTGTTGCAGCCCAACACCCCTCCATTTTGGCCCAAAACCCACCTAACTCTGCTCCATCATCTAGAGCGCTCGATCACGATCGAGTGGCCAAAAACCGCACCTCATTTGGACTCTCCTAGCTCCCTCTATGGCTATAAATAGATCCCCTCCGTTTTCGGATCTCATTCCTCCTCGAAACCCTAAAATTCCCTCGCGCGCCGCCGGACAAGATCTGCACCGACGGACACGTCCGGTTCCTCCCTCGCCGCCGCCACGTGTTGCCATCCTACTGGCCCGCCGCTGCCGCGCCCACATCACCGCCGTCTCGCCCGCGCCGGCCCGCCTGGCCCGCGCGCGGCCCTCCCGCCGCCGATCCGGGCCAGAGGCAGCGCCCCGCCGCCCGCGCCTTCTTCCCCGACGCCGTCGCCCGCTCCGCCCCGCTCCCGCGCCGGCGCCGCACCGCCGTAGCTCCTCCAGCCCGGCACCGTCCCTCCGCCACGCCGCCGCACTCGCCAGCGCCGGCCGGAGCGCGCCGCCGCCGCCGTCCACTCCGTCCTCCCCCTCTCCCTCAGGATCCGACGATCCCCTCCACTCCGGCCGCCGTCCGCGCCATCTCCGGCAAGCAGCGCCGCCGCCTCGGTTCGCGTGCCGGGCCAACCCTAGATCCGGAGGTCGAAATTTCTTCGAAGTCCCACATATTTTCAGTCCATGTGCACATGTTCATAGCTCCGTAACTTTGCATCCGTAGCTCCGCTTCATGCATATAGCATATCAAAATGTTCATCTCAGAGAGTACATCATTTCCGAAATGCTGTTAGAAGAGGGATACTTGAGTTAATTGTCAGATCTGCTACTCCGTTTAGGTTTTTGTCATTTTTGCCATGATTAATGTGTGCATGCTATGCCCTGATGCTCTACATGTGTTTTGTTAAGGGTTTTGTCATATTTCCAGAGGTGCAACCCATGTATTTTTGTGATGTGTGTGGTGACTTGTGCAAGCTTGCAAAGTGCTGCACTTGCTAATTCTGTTTTCAGGGACTTAGTAATTTCACTAAGTCCTGGAGCTGTTTATCTCATGATGCCATATGTTCTTGTTGTTTCCTAGTGATCCGTGCCTCTTTTGAGGATGATCAGTAAGGGAGTTTTGTTAATATTGTAGTGCTCTATCCATCCATGTATTTGTTTGCAATTATGGAGCACCCTAGCTTGAGACAGTCGAGCTCTACTTTTGCTACTTTGTGGATCTGGGCAGATTGTCAACTTGTTTGCAATTTTGCCGGTGATGTTGTAGTTGATCCATGCATGCTATGCTATTGTTCTTGCCATGTCTAGCTTGCATTTTGTGCCTTCTTGTTGGGTGTATGCTTGTCTTGCCATGACTTGCACCGTAGTGAGTGCATCGAGCTCGTAAACATGCCTACTTGAGTTATATTTCAGCATGTGTCAGTTTTCACTAAGTATGAAAACTGATTATGTTTTTGCTATGTTCACATGCTTGCAATTGTATTTTCTGACCCCTTTTGGCTCAAGGTCACTAAGGGACTTTTGTTAAGCTCTTTGAGTAGCTCCATGCCATGTTTTACTTTGCCATGTTAAGGTCCTGTAACATGTAGTTTTGTGGCTCCGAAGAGGGCTACCTGATCTGAAATTCCAGACAAGTGTTAATTTCACTAAGTCTGAGATCTGTTTGTCATATGCATTTTTGCCATGCTTGTTTGAACCTGTTAATGGATGAATTGGCTGTAGCTCAGTGCTAGACTTTTGTTAAGCATCTTGAATGCATCCCTGCCATTTATTTTGTTGTCATTTTTGGTTGCTGTAGCATGTTCATCTCTTTGCATTTAGTTGGCTACTTGCTGTAAATCGCAGACCTGTGTCATATTTGAATCGCTTGCCATTTCCAAACCGTAACTCCGATTCCGGCGTTCCTTATATCGTTTTCAAGCGATTTCGTCTCCTCTTTCCAGTGGCATACTTGGATTTCCAAGTTGAGGCCAGGTTCATGCATTTCCTGTCATATCTTGCATTTTGCATCCCGCATCGCATTCCGCATAGCATATCATCATTTCATCATATTGCTTGGTCTTGCACGTGGTTGATTGTATCCTTGTTGCTTGTTTGTCTTGTTTGGGTAGAGCCGGGAGACGAGTTCGCTAATGAGGAGCCCGTTGAGTTTGCTTTCGAGGATCCAGTCAACTCTGACAACTGTGCAGGCAAGATGATCATACCCTCGAAATCACTACTATCTTTGCTATGCTAGTTTGCTCGCTATTTTGCTATGCCAATGCTATGATGCCTACCATTTGCTTTCAAGCCTCCCAAATTGCCATGTCAAACCTCTAACCCACCATTGTCCTAGCAAACCGTTGATTGGCTATGTTACCGCTTTGCTCAGCCCCTCTTATAGCGTTGCTAGTTGCAGGTGAAGATTGGAGGCTGTTCCTTGTTGGAACATTTATTTTACTTGTTGGGATATTATTATATTATCTTGTTATCTTAATGCATCTATATACTTGGTAAAGGGTGGAAGTCTCGGCCTCTCGCCTAGTGTTTTGTTCCACTCTTGCCGCCCTAGTTTTCGTCATATCGGTGTTATGTTCCCGGATTTTTGCGTTCCTTATGCGGTTGGGTTATAATGGGAACCCCTTGATATTTCGCCTTGATTAAAGCTTTTCCAGCAATACCCAACATTGGTCTTACCATTTGCCACCTAGCCTTTTTTTCCCTTGGGTTTCCGGAGCCCGAGGGTCATCTTATTTTAAACCCCCCGGGCCAGTGCTCCTCTGAGTGTTGGTCCGAATAGAGCCACTTGCAGCGCCACCTCGGGGCAACTTGAGGGTTGGTTTTAGTTGTACGTAGTGTTCATCTGAGTGTGCCCTGAGAAAGAGATATGTGCAGCTCCTATCAGGATTTGTCGGCACATTCGGGCGGTGTTGCTGGATTTGTTTTAACCTGTCGAAGTGTCTTGAGTAACCGAGATACCGAGTCTGATCGGAACGTCTTGGGAGGAGGTCTATTCCTTCGTTGACCGTGAGAGCTTGTCATGGGCTAAGTTGGGACTCCCCTGCAGGGTTTGAACTTTCGAAAGCCGTGCCCGCGGTTATGGGCAGATGGGAATTTGTTAATGTCCGGTTGTAGATAACTTGAATCTTAACTTAATTAAAATGAATCTACTGAGTGTGTAACCGTGATGGCCTCTTCTCGGCGGAGTCCGGGAAGCGGACACGGTGTTGGAGTAATGTTTGCGCAGGTTGCTCTTTAGTTTCTTGCTCGTGCTTTGCCTCCTCTTCTCGCTCTCTTTTGCGAATAAGTTAGCCACCATATTTGCTAGTCGCTTGCTGAAGCTCCACCTATATTTACCTTGCCTTACCTATAAGCTTAAATAGTCTTGATCGCGAGGGGTGCGAGATTGCTGAGTCCCTGTGGCTCACAGATTACGTTTACACCAGATGCAGGGCCGGATGATTCCGCTCCAGGAGACGCGTATGAGCTCAAGTGGGAGTTTGATGAAGACTCTCAACGTTACTATGTTTCCTTTCCCGATGATCAGTAGTGGTGCCTAGTTGGGGGTGATTGGGACCATTGTCGCATGTTGGGTTCTCTTTTAATTTGGCGCCGTAGTCGGGCCATGAGTGTTTGAATGATGTAATGTTATTTATGTACTTGATTGACGTGGCGAGTGTAAGCCAACTATGTTATCTCCCCTTTTATTACCATATTACATGGGATGTTGTGAAGATTGCCTAACTTGCGACATATGCCTTCAATGCGATTATGCCTCTAAGTCGTGCCTCGACACGTGGGAGATATAGTCTCATCGAGGGTGTTACAAGTTGGTATCAGAGCCTTCCCCGACCTTAGGAGCCCCATTGCTTGATCATTTTAGTGGCCGAGTTGTGTCTAGAAAAATGTTTTGAGTCTTTTAGGAATTATATATCGGAGAGTTTAGGAATTCTTTTTACTTCCCAGTCTCCTCATCTCTCTGGTAAGGCATCCTGACATAGAGTTTTGACTCTTCTCTTCTCAAATTTCACTAAATTATTTTTTAGGATGACGCGGGTATCTTGGAATCGTTCCGATGGTTTTATGATGAGAATATTGTCTTGGTGCCTCCTGTCAGGGGTTTAGTGGAAGTGTCCCGGGGAGTTGAGCTCTGAGGTGTTGTCATCATAATTTTATTGTTGCAGTTCTAGAATACCTGAGTTTAGTATGCCAACATCGAAAATCTCTTTTATGCAGTTCGTTGGTGAGATAACCTCGACGCCACCCAGTACTGGGGCGGGAGTTCGGGAGTATCGCCATAACTTGTATAACTGATGCTTTTCTAAGGTTGAGGTAGATGGTTTCCGAAGGTTTCTTGGTTATGTGTTGAAGGATGGATACAGCTGGATGTAGGATTTGCTAGTTTGGGTGAGATATTATGCTTCCCCTATATCCCCAACACCTGATTGCATAACCGTAAAGGTTCGGGAGTTTCTTAGGTGGGAATTCTAGTAGCTCTAGTTCTTCTTCCACGGATATTGGTTTGAGATTGGGATTTCTTACCGATTATTCGTTCTTGATCCGTACCTTGTTGATTTATTTCTCTACCTTAATTCTACATGGCTTCTCAATTTATGGATATGTGACCATTTCAAGAGGAATGCATTCGTTCATTTGATTCGGATGTGAAGACTATATGTTGCAATTTTCATTCCGTTGGATTCAGCTTCAATATTGTCTGTCAATGTGCTAATGGTGGTTAACCTTTTCAGGATGGCTCCTCCAACACGCACGACTCCGAATCCTGATCCGCCACCACCTCCTCTTCCTCCAAAGGCATGGCAAGCTGTGATGGACGCAACCAATGCAAACACACAGTTGATCATGCAAATTCTTCAAGAGCGCAATCAAGGCAGTCAAGGGAATCAAGGCAGCAATCAGAGTCACTTTGCTACACTCAACCAGTTCCTTGCTAACAGGCCAAAGACTTTTAGCAATTGTGTTGAGGCAACCGATGCTGACGATTGGCTTGTGGATCTGTGGAAGCATTTCGAGTGCAGTAACGTCAGGCCCGAGGACTTTGTCAAGTTCGCTTCCTTCCAACTCAAAGATCAAGCTGCAGAATGGTTCCAGCAGTACAAGGATTCCAGAGGTGGACGTGTTATCACTTGGAATGATTTCCGTCGAGATTTCCGAGCTCATCATATTCCCCAGAGCGTGGTTGAAAGCAAGCGTGAGGAATTCCGCAACCTGAAGCAAGGCTCTTTGTCTGTCTATGACTACAACAAGTTGTTCCAGAAGCTCGCCCGCTTTGCCAAGCAGGACGTCCCTGATGAGAAGAGCATGATATACCAGTTCAGGGGTGGTCTCAGAGAAGAAATTCAGCTAGCTCTTGTTCTCTTTGAGCCCTTGAGATACGATGAGTTCTACAACATGGCACTGAAGCAAGAGGCTGCTCAGTTGAGGTGTGACGCTTCCAAGAAGTGAGTCAGAGATGTTACTCCTTCTTCCTCTACTCAAGTGGCCAAGCAGCAGAAGTATTGGCTTCCTCCTCCTCCGTTCCGTCAGCCGTATCAGCAGAAGAGCAAAGGTGGCAGTGGTTCTTCCCACTCACCCAACCCTGGCTTTCAGAACAAGACTTTGTCTCAAGCTCCAAGATCGAGTGCTCCGTATCACCGTCCGCTTTCAGAGGTCACGTGCAACAAGTCACTCTGTGCATTTTAAAACCAAACCGAAAAACCATACCGAAAATAAACCGAACCGAACCGATTTTTTTGTTTTTATGGTTTCTGGTTTCGGTATGGTATGAACTTTTCATACCGATTTGAACTTTGGTTTTTATGGTATATACCGAAAAACCGAATGGTTAACCGAATAAACCGAAGTAAAAGATAAATTTATATTTCTTGAGATGAACAACCATACAAGTTGTCATTTTTCTTGTACATGAGTCAAATTCACTACTAAGCACCAACATTTTTCTTGTAACATTGTCATTTTTCTCTTTTTAAAATGCTAAGCACGTACATAACCATCAACAGATGAATCAATGCATGCATATATACTTATATATATAGTCATATACTATCTGTGTAAAATAGAATGTGTTTTGAGTCATAAATTTGCAAATTATTATTACGTCATTTTCAAATTCGCGTCAACTTTGGTTTTTATGGTATATACCGAAACCATACCGAAATAATTTGGTATATACCGAAACCGAACCGTATTTTAATTTCATACCGTATTTACCGAAGTATTAATACCGTACATACCAAAAAACCGTATAAACCGAACCATGTAAACCGAATAAACCGAACGCACAGGGCTAGCAACAAGTGCCAACAGAAGGGTCACTATGCCAACAAGTGTTTCAACCAGAGGCGTCTTCCTCCTCCTCCTGTCAGATCGGCAAGTACAGCTGTGGTCAAGCATAACCTCAAGCACGCCAAGGTTAATTTGCTGAATGCAGCTCAGGCAGAGGACTCACCAGATGTGATTATGGGTAACCTTCCTGTTAACGATATTCCAGCTAAAGTTCTTTTTGACACTGGTGCATCACTTTCTTTTATTTCAACTCCATTTGTGGCCAAGCATGATTTTGTGACCGAAAGGATTCCTGTTCCGTTGAAGATTGTGTCTCCGGGCAAGCAAATGACTTCTAACAATTGCGTCCCGGATGTCTCTATCACGTTGGGCGATTACAAGTTTCTCTCTTCTCCGGTGGTTCTTGTTAACTCGGATATTGATCTTATTCTCGGAATGGATTGGCTTTCTAAGCACAAGGCACATCTTGATTGTGCTGCCAGGCAGATTCAATTGACTCATTCGCCTGAGGATGTAATTGTCTTTGCCGCTCATGACGATACTATCCGTCTATTTTCTCTCAATGAGAAGGGTGAATTGGACACAATTTCGCAAATTCCAGTCGTTTGCGAATATCAAGACGTCTTTCCAGAAGAGCTTCCAGGAATGCCTCCGCACCGGCCAGTCGAATTCATTATTGATCTTGAGCCTGGCACGGAACCTGTGTGCAAGCGTCCTTACAAGCTCGGACCTGAAGAGTTGAAGGAGCTGAAGAAGCAACTCGATATTCAAGAAAGAATGGGTCTCATCCGGCCTAGTTCTTCTCCGTGGGGTTGTGGTGTTCTTTTTGTGAAGAAGAAGGATGGAACGGACCGACTTTGTGTTGATTACCGTCCAGTGAACAAGAAGACCATCAAGAAGAAATACCCACTTCCCAACATCAATGAGCTGTTCGAACAACTCAAAGGTGCTCGAGTATTCTCCAAGCTTGATCTCCGTATGGGTTATCATCAGATTCGAATCCGTGAGCAAGATATTCCCAAGACGGCTTTCAGGACAAGCTTTGGTTCATATGAATACACTGTCATGTCTTTTGGCCTCGTCAACGCTCCTCCGACTTTCTCTCGCATAATGAACTTCATCTTCAACGCCTACACCAATGACTGGTCTATCTCGACGACATTCTGATTTTCTCCAAGAACAAGGAAGATCATGCCAAGCACTTGCGTTTGGTTCTTGATAAGCTCAGAGAACATCAGTTCTACGCCAAGTTCTCCAAGTGTGAATTTTGGCTTGATGAGGTTCTTTATCTTGGTCATATCATCTCTGCCAAGGGCATTGCCATGAACCCTGAGAAGGTGTCTGCAATTGTGAATTGGGAACCTCCTCAGAACGTGAAGCAACTCCGCAGTTTTCTCGGTCTCGCAAGCTATTGCCGAAGATTCGTTGAAAACTTTTCTAAGATCGTGAAGCCTCTCTCTAATCTTCTCTAGAAGCACGTCAAGTACGTTTGGTCTCCGGAGTGTGATATTGCTTTCAACACTTTGAAAGAGAAATTGATCACTGCTCCAGTTCTGACTCCGCCTGATGAATCCAAGCCGTACGAGGTCTTTTGTGATGCCTCTCTCCAAGGTCTTGGCGCAGTATTGATGCAAGAGAAGAAAGTTGTTGCTTATACATCTTGCCAGTTGAAGCCTAATGAGAAGAACTACCCCACTCATGATCTCGAGTTGGCGGCAGTTGTGCATGCTCTTTTAACTTGGAGACATCTTCTATTGGGAAGAAAAGTGGACATTTTCACTGATCACAAGAGTCTCAAGTACATCTTCACTCAGCCTAATCTCAACCTCAGGCAAACTCGATGGGTTGAAATGATTCAAGAGTATAATCCGAGTATCGAGTATACTCCAGGAAAGGCCAATGTGAGTGCTGACGCATTGAGCAGGAAGGCCTACTGCAACAGTCTGATTCTCAAGCCTTATCAACCCGAGCTTTGTGAAGCTTTCCGCAAACTTAATCTGCAAGTTGTTCCTCAAGGTTTCCTCGCCAACCTTCTAGTCTCTCATACCTTGGAAGACCAGATTCGCCAAGCCCAGCTTCTTGATGCTATGGTGAAAAAGGTGAAGATTGGGATTGCCAAGAGCCAGTCCAAGTACAAGTGCTACCGCCTTGATGACAAGGACACTCTCTTCTTCGAGGATCGTATTGTGGTACCCAAAGGTGACCTCCGTAAAGTGATCATGAACGAGGCTCACAATTCTCTCCTCTCCATCCACCCTGGGAGCACGAAGATGTATTAGGACCTTAAGCAAGCTTATTGGTGGACTCGAATGAAGCGTGAGATTGCTCAATTCGTGAATGAATGTGATGTCTGCAGAAGAGTGAAGGCAGAACACCAAAGGCCAGCAGGTCTCCTCCAACCTCTTGCCATTCCAAAATGGAAGTTTGACCACATTGAAATGGACTTCGTGACTGGGTTTCCAAAGTCCAAGCGTGGCAATGATGCTATATTCGTTGTCATCGATAGACTCATCAAAGTGGCTCATTTTCTGCCTATCAAAGAGTCGATCACTGCAGCTCAATTGGCGGAACTCTATACCTCTCAAATTGTCTCTCTGCATGGTATTTCTCAGGTGATCTCTTCAGACCGTGGCAGCATCTTTACCTCGAAGTTTTGGGATTCTTTTCAGAAGGCCATGGGCACCAACATCCGCTTCAGCACAGCTTTCCATCCTCAAACTAGCGGTCAAGTCGAGCGTGTCAACCAGATTCTTGAAGATATGCTCAGGGCTTGTGTGATCTCCTTCGGCATGAAGTGGGAGGATTGCCTTCCTTATGCTGCATTCTCCTACAACAACAGTTTTCAAGCAAGTTCGGGCAAGGCCCCATTTGAAATTCTGTATGGCAGGAAGTGCCGTACCCCTCTCAACTGGTCTGAAACCGGTGAACGTCAGCTTTTGGGTAATGACTTAATCACAGAGGCAGAGGAAATGTGCAAAGTCATTCGTGATAACCTCAAAGCAGCCCAATCCCGGCAGAAGAGCTACTATGATAGTAAGCACCGTGATTTGGCTTTCGAGATTGGAGATCATGTTTACCTCCGTGTCTCTCCTATGAAAGGTACTCGTCGCTTTGGTATCAAAGCGAAGCTTGCCCCCAGATATGTGGGACCTTTCAAGATTGTCAGCAAGAGAGGCAACCTCTCCTATCAACTCGAGCTTCCTTCAAACTTTGCAAATGTTCATGACGTATTCCATGTTTCTTAGCTTCGAAAGTGCTTCAAGACTCCTGACCGCACCGTCAACTTCGAGGACATTGAGCTCCAAGAAGATCTCTCCTATCGTGAGCAACCAGTTGCTATTCTTGAAGAGACTGAACGCAAGACTCACAACAAGTCAATCAAATTTCTCAAAGTCAAGTGGTCACATCATTCTGACCGTGAAGCTACCTGGGAACGCGAGGATCACCTCCGTTTTGAGTACCCGACATTCTTTCAGTCCTAGATCTCGGGACGAGATCCTTTCGTAGTGGTGGAGTGTTGTAACACCCCGGATGTAACTTTCCCAATTTGTACTCCAACTCTTGCCGTTTCCGGCATTAAGTTATAATTATTTCCTCGGGTTCGGGTTTTGTCTCTGTGTGTTGTTGTCGTTGTCATGCATCTCATATCATGTCATCATGTGCATTGCATTTGCATACGTGTTCGTCTCATGCATTCGAGCATTTTCCCCGTTGTCCGTTTTGCATTCCGGCGCTTCGTTCTCCTCCGGTGGTCATTTCTAGCTTTCTTTCGTGTGTGGGGATTAAACATTTCCGTATTGGACCGAAACTTGCCAAGTGGCCTTGGTTTACTACCGGTAGACCGCTTGTCAAGTTTCGTATCATTTGGACTTCGTTTGATACTCCAACGGTTAACCGAGGGACCGAAAAGGCGTCGTGTGTGTTGCAGCCCAACACCCCTCCATTTTGGCCCCAAACCCACCTAACTCTGCTCCATCATCTAGAGCGTTCGATCACGATCGCGTGGCCGAAAACCGCACCTCATTTGGACTCTCCTAGCTCCCTCTACGGCTATAAATAGATCCCCTCCGTTTTCGGATCTCCTTCCTCCTCGAAACCCTAAAATCCCCTCGCGCGCCGCTGGACAAGATCTGCACCGACGGACACGTCCGGTTCCTCCCCTGCCGCCGCCATGTGTCGCCATCCTACTGGCCCGCCGCCGCCGCGCCCACATCACCGCCGCCTCGCCCGCGCCGGCCCGCTTGGCCCGCGTGCGGCCCTCCCGCCGCCGATCCAGGCCAGAGGCAGCGCCCTGCCACCCGCGCCTTCTTCCCCGACGCTGTCACCCGCTCCGCCCCGCTCCCACGCCGGCGCTGCGCCACCGCAGCTCCTCCAGCCCGGCGCCGTCCCTCCGCCGCGCCGCTGCGCCGGCCGGAGCGCGCCGCCGCCGCCGTCCACTCCGTCTTCCTCCTCTCCCTCGTGATCCGATGATCCCCTCGACTCCGGCCGCCGTCCGCGCCATCTCCGGCGAGCAGCGCCGCCGCCTCGGTTCACGTGCCGGGTCAACCCTAGATCCGGAGGTCGAAATTTCTTCTAAGTCCCAGATATTTTTAGTCCATGTGCACATGTTCGTAGCTCCGTAACTTTGCATCCGTAGCTCCAATTCATGCATATAGCATATGAAAATGTTCATATCAGAGAGTACATCATTTCATTCCATTGCATCATTTTCATTTGAGCTCATCTTGATGCCCTAAATGTTGTTAGAAGAGGGATACTTGAGTTAATTGTCAGATCTGCTACTCCGTTTAGGTTTTTGTCATTTTTGCTATGATTAATGTGTGCATGCTATGCCCTGATGCTCTACATGTGTTTTGTTAAGGGTTTTGTCATATTTCCAGAGGTGCAATCCATGTATTTTTGTGATGTGTGTGGTGACTTGTGCAAGCTTGCAAAGTGGTGCACTTGCTAATTCTGTTTTCAGGGACTTAGTAATTTCACCAAGTCCTGGAGCTGTTTATCTCATGATGCCATATGTTCTTGTTGTTTCCTAGTGATCCGTGCCTCTTTTGAGGATGACAGTAAGGGAGTTTTGTTAATATTGTAGTGCTCTATCCATCCATGTCTTTGTTTGCAATTATGGAGCACCCTAGCTTGAGACAATCGAGCTCTACTTTTGCTACTTTGTGGATCTGGGCAAATTCTCAACTTGTTTGCAATTTTGCCGGTGATGTTGTAGTTGATCCATGCATGCTATGCTATTGTTCTTGCCATGTCTTAGCTTGCATTTTGTGCCTTCTTGTTGGGTGTATGCTTGTCTTGCCATGACTTGCACCGTAGTGAGTGCATCGAGCTCGTAAACATGCCTACTTGAGTTATATTTCAGCATGTGTCAGTTTTCACTAAGTATGAAAACTGATTATGTTTTTGCTATGTTCACATGCTTGCAATTATATTTTCTGACCCCTTTTGGCTCAAGGTCACTAAGGGACTTTTGTTAAGCTCTTTGAGTAGCTCCATGCCATGTTTTACTTTGCCATGTTCAGGTCCTGTAACATGTAGTTTTGTGGCTCCGAAGAGGGCTACCTGATCTGAAATTCCAGACAAGTGTTAATTTCACTAAGTCTGAGATCTGTTTGTCATATGCATTTTTGCCATGCTTGTTTGAACCTGTTAATGGATGAATTGGTTGTAGCTCAGTGCTAGACTTTTGTTAAGCATCTTGAATGCATCCCTGCCATTTATTTTGTTGTCATTTTTGGTTGCTGTAGCATGTTCATCTCTTTGCATTTAGTTGGCTACTTGCTATAAATCGCAGACCTGTGTCATATTTGAATCGCTTGCCATTTCCAAACCGTAACTCCGATTCCGGCGTTCCTTATATCGTTTTCAAGCGATTTCGTCTCCTCTTTCCAGTGGCATACTTGGATTTCCAAGTTGAGGCCAGGTTCATGCATTTCCTGTCATATCTTGCATTTTGCATCCCACATCGCATTCCGCATAGCATATCATCATTTCATCATATTGCTTGGTCTTGCACGTGGTTGATTGTATCCTTGTTGCTTGTTTGTCTTGTTTGGGTAGAGCCGGGAGACGAGTTCGCTAACGAGGAGCCCGTTGAGTTTGCTTTCGAGGATCCAGTCAACTCTGACAACTGTGCAGGCAAGATGATCATACCCTCGAAATCACTACTATCTTTGCTATGCTAGTTTGCTCGCTCTTTTGCTATGCCAATGCTACGATGCCTACCATTTGCTTTTAAGCCTCCCAAATTGCCATGTCAAACCTCTAACCCACCATTGTCCTAGCAAACCATTGATTGGCTATGTTACCGCTTTGCTCAGCCCCTCTTATAGCGTTGCTAGTTGCAGGTGAAGATTGGAGGCCGTTCCTTGTTGGAACATTTATTTTACTTGTTGGGATATCATTATATTATCTTGTTATCTTAATGCATATATATACTTGGTAAAGGGTGGAAGGCTCGGCCTCTTGCCTAGTGTTTTGTTCCACTCTTGCCGCCCTAGTTTCCGTCATATCGGTGTTATGTTCCCGGATTTTGGCGTTCCTTACGCGGTTGGGTTATAATGGGAAACCCTTGATATTTCACCTTGATTAAAGCTTTTCCAGCAATGCCCAACATTGGTCTTACCATTTGCCACCTAGCCTTTTTTTCCCTTGGGTTTCTGGAGCCCGAGGGTCATCTTATTTTAACCCCCCGGGCCAGTGCTCCTCTGACTGTTGGTCCAAATAGAGCCACTTGCAGCGCCACCTCGGGGCAACTTGAGGGTTGGTTTTAGTTGTACGTAGTGTTCATCTGAGTGTGCCCTGAGAAAGAGATATGTGCAGCTCCTATCGGGATTTGTCGGCACATTCGGGCGATGTTGCTGGATTTGTTTTAACCCATCGAAGTGTCTTGAGTAACCGAGATACCGAGTCTGATCGGAACGTCTTGGGAGGAGGTCTATTCCTTCGTTGACCATGAGAGCTTGTCATGGGCTAAGTTTGGACTCCCCTGCAGGGTTTGAACTTTCGAAAGCCGTGCCCGCGGTTATGGGCAGATGGGAATTTGTTAATGTCCGGTTGTAGATAACTTGAACCTTAACTTAATTAAAATGAATCTACTGAGTGTGTAACCGTGATGGCCTCTTCTCGGCGGAGTCCGGGAAGCGGACACGGTGTTGGAGTAATGTTTGCGCAGGTTGCTCTTTAGTTTCTCGCTCGTGCTTTGCCTCCTCTTTTCGCTCTCTTTTGCGAATAAGTTAGCCACCATATTTGCTAGTCGCTTGCTGCAGCTCCACCTATATTTACCTTGCCTTACCTATAAGGTTAAATAGTCTTGATCGCAATGGGTGCGAGATTGTTGAGTCCCTGTGGCTCACAGATTACTTTTACACTAGATGCAGGGCCGAATGATTCCGCTCCAGGAGACGCGTATGAGCTCAAGTGGGAGTTTGACGAAGACTCTCAATGTTACTATGTTTCCTTTCCCGATGATCAGTAGTGGTGCCTAGTTGGGGGTGATTGGGACCATTGTCGCATGTTGGGTTCTCTTTTAATTTGGCGCCGTAGTCGGGCCATGAGTGTTTGAATGATGTAATGTTATTTATGTACTTGATTGACGTGGCAAGTGTAAGCCAACTATGTTATCTCCCCTTTTATTATCATATTACATGGGATGTTGTGGAGATTGCCTAACTTGCGACATATGCCTTCAATGCGATTATGCCTCTAAGTCGTGCCTCGACACATGGGAGATATAGTCGCATCGAGGGTGTTACATAGGCCCCTTATGTTTTGGGGTTGGTTGACATAAACAGTATGAGACTTATGTGTTTTCTAGTGCACACAGAGTAACAGGTCCCTGAAGCATCGAGGAGTTTGATGCAAATGACGAAGATAATCTCCCTCCACGGCAGTGAAGGTTATTGATGACCCACAAGTATATGGGATCTATCGTAGTCCTTTTGATAAGTAAGAGTGTCGAACCCAACGAGGAGCAGAAGTAAATGACAAGCGGTTTTTAGTAAGGTATTCTCTACAAGCACTGAAATTATCGGTAACAGATAATTGTGTGATAAGATAATTCGTAACGGGTAACAAGTAACAAGAGTAACTAAGGTGCAGCAAGGTGGCCCAATCCTTTTTGTAGAAAAGTACAAGCCTGGACGAACTCATATATATAGCAAAGCACTCCAGAGGACACATGGGAATAACTGTCAAGCTAGTTTTCATCATGCTCGTATGATTCACGTTCGTTACTTTGATAATTTGATATGTGGGTGGACCAGTGCTTGGGTGCTGCCCTTCCTTGGACAAGACTCCCACTTATGATTAAACCCTCTCGCACGCATCCGCAACTACGAAAGAAGAATTAAGATAAATCTAACCATAGCATGAAACATATGGATCCAAATCAGCCCCTTATGAAGCAATGCATAAACTAGGGTTTAAACTTCTGTCACTCTAGCAACACATCATCTACTTATTACTTCCCAATGCCTTCCCCTAGGCCCAAATCATGGTGAAGTGTCATGTAGTCAACATTCACATAACACCACTAGAGGAGAGACAACATACATCTCATCAAAATATCGAACGAATACCAAATTCACATGATTACTTATAACAAGACTTCTCCCATGTCCTCAGGAACAAACTTAACTACTCACAAATCATATTCATGTTCATAATCAGAGGAGTATTAATTATCATTAAGGATCCGAACATATGATCTTCCACCAAATAAACCAACTAGCATCAACTACAAGGAGTAATCAACACTACTAGCCACCCACAGGTACCAATCTGAGGTTTTGAGACAAAGATCGGATACAAGAGATGAACTAGGGTTTGATAGGAGATGGTGCTGGTGAAGATGTTGATGGAGATTGACCCCCTCTCGATGAGAGGATCGTTGGTGATGACGATGGCTTCGATTTCCCCCTCCCGAAGGGAAGTTTCCTCGACAGAACAGCTCCGCCGGAGCCCTAGATTGGTTTTGCCCAAGTTCCGCCTCGAGACGGCGGCGTTTCGGCCCGAAAGCTTCCTCTTGATTTTTTTCTAGGTCAAAACACACCATATAGCAAAAGATGGGCGTCGGGGACCTGCCAGGTGGCCCACAAGGCAGGGGGCGTGCCCAGGGGTGTAGGGCGCGCCCCCACCTTTGTGGATGGCAGGTGGCCCCCCTCTGGTGCTTTCTTCGCCCAATATTTTTTATATATTCCAAAATAATTCTCCGTGAAGTTTTAGGAATTTTGGAGTTGTGTAGAATAGGTCTCTAATATTTGCTCCTTTTCCAATCCAGAATTCCAGTTGCCGGCATTCTCTCTCTTCATGCAAACCTTATAAAATAAGAGAGGAAAGGCATAAATATTGTGATATAATGTGCAATAACAGCCCATAATGCAATAGATATCAACATAAAAGAATGATGCAAAATGGACGTATCAACTCCCCCAAGCTTAGACCTCGCTTGTCCTCAAGCGAAAGGCAAAATCAAAAAATATGTCCACATGTTTAGAGATAGAGGTGTCGATAAAATAAAATACGTACATGAGGGCATCATGATCATCTTTAGAATAGCAACATACATTGTCATATAATTTCTTAAGCTAAAGTAACAATTCATTCACAAGGTAAAGTGTGAATCAGAAACTTCATTGGAAACTAACAAACTATGATCTCAGTCTTGAAACAATTGTAATCTATCATAACATCAAAAAGAGTCAATATAAGAGCTTTTCAGCAAGTCCACATACTCAACTATCATTTAGTATTTCACAATTGCTAACACTCACATGATACTTATGTGTACAAAGTTTCAATCAGACACAGAGAAAGATAGGGGCTTATAGTTTCGCCTCCCAACCTTTTACCTCAAGGGTAATGTCAACAATAATAGTTTATGAAAACCTACATCCGAGTGGATATATATGTCTAGATCTTTCTCCAAGACATAGTGCTTGCCAAAAGAAGAAGTGTAAAAAGGAAAGGTGAAGATCACCATGACTCCTGTATAAGGGTAGAAGATAAAAGTAAAAGATAGGCCCTCCGCAGTGGGAAGCAGAGGTGGTCATGCGCTTTTATGGTTTGATGCACTTTATATTGCCGCTTGTGATAAAGAACTTTATTATGCAGCCGGTCGCTTTTATTTCTTCCATATCACAAGTTCGTATAAATCTTATTTTCTTCACACTAATAGATCATAGATATTTAAAGAGGAATTTTTATTGCTTGCACCGATGACAACTTTCTTGAAGGATCTTACACAATCCATAGGTAGGTATGGTGGACTCTCATGGCAAAACTGGTTTAAGGGATGTTTGGAAGCACAAGTAGTATCTCTACTTGGTGCAAAGGATTTGGCTAGCATATGAGAGAAAAGCAAGCTCAACATGTTGTAGGATCCATGACAACATAGCTTCTATTCAGATATAAGAAAACATAACCCACTATGTTGTCTTCCTTGTCCAACATCAACTTTTTAGCATATCATATTTTAATGACTGCTCACAATTACAAAAGATGTCCAAGATAGTATATTTATATGTGAAGCCTCTCTTTCGTTATTACTTCCTATTAATTGCAACAATGACCAAAACTATGTTTCTCAACTCTCAACAACTTTTATTCATCATACTCTTTATATGTGAAGTCATTACTCTCCATAAGATCAATATATGATCCTTTTATTTCTTTTTATTTTTATTCCCTCAAGATCATAGCAAGAAAGCAAAGCCCTCAACTCAAAACTACTTTTTATTATATATAACTCATGGACTCGATTACATAGAGGGAACATACAACAAAACTCAAAGCTAGATCATACTAAAACTTTATTCTACTGGATCAAAATATAACCAAAAGGATTGAACTAAGAAAAATGATAAGGGTAAAAGTATGATGGTGATACGATACCGGGGTACCTTCCTGAAGCTTGGCAGTTGCCAAGGGGGGTGCCCATACCCAAGTATTTATGTCTCTTTATTTAGTGGTGGTGATGATGGAGTTGTTAACGATGAAATTGTATCCCTTTTTCTCATCTTACAGTTGAGGATGAGATTTCCCCCCCTCAAATCATCAGTCTCCTGTTCCAGAGTTAATATCTTTTTGCATAATTCTTGCTTGTTCTCCTGCAAAAGACGGAAAGGGATAAACTCGATCTTAGGTTTATTTGTCTTATTAGGGAGACTTGGCTTTTTGAACTCCACGTGCATGTCCCCAGGTTGGGGTAATGGGGCTTCATCTTCATCTGAGCTTGTCTCCTCCTTTCCCGTTGGATCATAGTCTTCTTCTTCTTCCGTGGTCCAACCATAATGCTCCAAGTCCCCATAGACCTTGGGGTCTGCAATGTAATCAGCTACATGGCTCTCTCCCTCCGAATCTTGGGATGACATATCGCTCTAAATCTGCTGTAGAAACAACTCAAAACAAAATCAGGGGATTTTGCCATGGTGTGATAACCCACAAGTATAGGGAATCCCAACAGTTTTCGAGGGTAATGTGTTCAACCCAAATTTATTGATTCGACACAAGGGGAGCCAAAGAATACTTGAAAGTATTTGTAGTTGATTTGTCAATTCAACCACACCTGGAGATTAATTATCTGTAGCAAAGTGATCAGTAGCAAAATAGTATGATAGTTTTGATAGTAGTAGTAGCAGCAACAGTAACGGTAACAGTGATAGTAATAGTTTTGTAGCAGTGACAATAGTAACAACAGCAGTAGTAACTTAGCAAGATCAATATGTAGGAAAATCGTAGGCATTGGATCGGTGAATTCGTTGGATGATATTCATCATATAATAGTCATAACCTAGGGTGATACAGCACTAGCTCCAGTTCATAAATATAATGTAGGCATGTATTCCGTAAATAGTCATACATGCTTATGGAAAGAACTTGCATGAAATCTTTTGTCCTACCCTCCCGTGGCAGCAGGGTCCTACTGGGAACTAAGGGATATTAAGGCCTCCTTTTAATAGAGAGCTGGAACAAAGCATTAACACATATACATGAACTCCTCAAACTACGGTCATCATCGGGAAGTGTCCCGACTATTGTCACTCCAGGGTTGCCGGATCATAACACGTAGTAGGTGACTATGACTTGCAAGATCGGATCTAGAACATAGATATAATGGTGATAACATAAACGGTTCAGATCTGAATTCATGGCACCCGGGCCCAAAGTGTCAACCATTAAGCATAGCAAAGTCATAACAACATCAATCTCAGAACATAGTGGATACTAGGGATCAAGCCCTAACAAAACTAACTCGATTGCATGATGAATCTCATCCAACTCCTCACCGACCAGCGAGCCTACGAAGGAATTACTCACTCCCGGTGGAGAGCATCATGGAATTGGTGATGGAGGAGGGTTGGTGATAATGAAGACCGAAGATTCCCCTCACCGGAGCCCCAAACGGACTCCAGATCTGGGCCTCCGAATGAGGAACGGGAGGTGACGGCGGCTCCGTATCGTGAAACGAGATAATTCTTCCTCTCTGTTTTTTTCTGGAAATATGTGGTTTTATAGCGTCGGTTTCAGGGTCTGCGGGGCCACCAGGTGGGGACAACCCACCTGGGCGCGCTTGGAGGGGGGGCGCCCTGGTGGGTTGTTCTCACTCAGGAGGCCCCCTCCGGTGGTTCTTGGCTACAATATTTTTCTTTATTTATATAAAAAATCCTCGCAAAGTTTCGTTCCAATCCGAGAACTTTTATTTCTGCATAAAAATAACACCATGGTAGTTCTGCTGAAAACAACGTCAGTCCGGGTTAGTTTCATTCAAATCATGCAAATTAGAGTCCAAAACAAGAGGAAAAGCATTAGGGAAAGTAGATAGGACGGAGACGTATCAACTCCCCCAAGCTTAAAACTTTGCTTGTCCTCAAGCAATTCAGTTGATAAACTGGAAGTGAAAAAGAAAAACTTTTACGAACTCTTTTGCTCTTGTTTACATAAATAAGCTTAAGTAGCACCCAGGTTTTCAGCAAAGATCATGACTAACCATGTCAACAATAACTCTTAGAAATTATATTAACCCATATCAATAACATAAACAACTAGAGAGCAATAATAAGATATCTCAAATATGAACACTCTGTCAAAGCAACCATGATATAATATGACAAGAGTGGTATCTCGCTAGCCCTTTGTGAGACCGCAAAACATAAATGTAGAGCATCTCCAAAGTTCAAGCAGTGACTAAACATTGTAATTCATGGTCTAAAAGATCCAGTCATGCTAACACCCAACATTCACTACACACAATGCGTGAGCATGACAACCATGCTCTCAGATCTGGCGCTTATTAGAGAAGGTGATGACTCAACATAAAAGTAAATAGATAGTCCCTTCACAGAGGGAAGCAGGGATTTGCAGAGGTGCCAGAGATCAGGTTTTTAAAACATAGGTGCATGAAATTTTGAGAGATTCACCCTTCATATTTACTTTGCGACCATCAATTATCAATATCTTCCATGCTAAACACATTAGTAGCGGTTCCCAAGCGATAAAGTAAAGATTATTAATCCATAGGAGTTTTTGTTTGATTATTTGTAAGCTCTTTTCTTTTTGCAGTTTGGGACCGGGGATCCATATTACCGCCCCTCTCGTGCAAGGACAAGTGAATAAACACTCATCATGAGAATAACCCGTTTAGCATGGAAGATACTGACTACCTCCTATCACTTTGTGAACAATCCAGGCACACAAAAATGATATTTATTTGAAGTTTTTAGATGTGGCACATGCAAATTTACTTAGGACGTGAGGGTAATACCGCATATAGGTAGGTATGGTGGACTCATCTGTAATAACTTGGGTTTTAGGATTTTGGTGCACAAGCAGTATTTCCGCTTAGTACATGCGACGACTAGCAATTAGGTTGGGAAGCGGCCAGTTGGAGAGCAACGATGGTCATGATCATACATTATGCATAATAGACATGCATGAACATGTGCCAAGTCAAGCCACTCGAGCATGAGTAGGATATGGACACCATGAACATAAATATAATAGAGGCTATGTTGGTTTTGATTCAACTACATGCATGAACATGTGCCAAGTCAAGCCACTCGAACATTCAGAGGAGGATACCATATCATCATACTACATCACAATCATTTTAACGGAATGTTGACATCCAAGATAAATCATTATCCACTCCTAGATACTTATGCATGGCATGAGAAACACTAAAATGTTTTTGGTTTTTCTTGAACGAGCAAATAAAAAGGAAAAACAAAAACGAGAAAGACTATTTACCCGGGAAAGCTCCCAACAAGTAAAAGAATAATAAGGAAATCTTTTTGAGTTTTCTTTTTAGATACTACAACTAACTACACTAGAAAGAAAAATAAAAAAGTAGGCAATATTTTTGTATTTTCTCAAAGTTTTTCAAACACACAAGAAGAAGGCGAGAAAATAAATCCAGCATGGATAATACAATGAAAAAGTGTGGACACCGACAACTGGAATGAAATTTGTGAACATGAATGTAATGTTGGTGGAAATACGTACTCCCCCAAGCTTAGGCTTTTGGCCTAACTTGGTAATCAGTTGGTAGCCTGCATAATGGTCGGAGTGATAGCTCATGGAGGCTCTCGGTGCGGATGCCTCAGCCCGCCGTGCAGCCATGACTATCGTGTTATGAGCTCGGGCCTCGCTCTCAAGAACATAATATCTTCCCCTACTGTGAACATCAAAGAGATCAGGTGCAGGCAAATATGTGTCCACCATGGAACTTTTATTAAACAACAGGTTATAAGTGAAATTATGGGGTTCACCACTAAGGATCTTATAACGTTTCATAGCATCAAAGTCCAAGTACTACGTGGGTAAAATAGGGTCATAAGAACAAGGTGAAACACCCAACTCTCTTGCTAAGCGTGTGGCACAAATTCCATCATAAAAATATCCACTACCAGCGTGGTGTTGCAACCTGCGTGCAACAATTGCTCCAAGGTTATAACTTTTGTCACCGGTGAGAGCGGTGCGTATGAGGCTCAAGTCTAGAGCACAAATTGTACTACAATCTTGTTTGCCTACAATGCATCTTCCATTAAATAATGCAAAGTACTGGATTGAGGGAAAATGAATGCTCTTTATTCTACCTTGCATCACTCCCCTAGTCTCACCATAACAAAGACTAGTCAAGAATATCTCAAACTCGGACCTTGGTGGTTCGTCAAGCGAACCCCAGAATGGGATTTTGCAGCAGTGGGCAAATCTCTCTAGAGATATGGTAAATGGATTTTCATACTGTTTAAATGATACCCTAGACTCACGGGGATGGAATTTAAACCCTTTGGTAAATGATTCAGTGAGGTTGAGGTGTTGGTTGCACTTATCTGAAAATGTAGGGACCGAGTTCGGCATTGTGAACATACTGCTCAAATTTGTCGGCGTTCTGGGACCGGGGGTGCCCAGACTTGCCTGCTTGCGGCCCAAAGCGTGGCTACACCAACGGCCTGGTACGACCCAACTTGAGAAGCAACCACCCAAGACCCGCGCGAGGGGCCAGGCCTCACGAGGCGGACGACACCAAGACCTCCCTAGGGGTGGCCTCACTAGGCCGGCTCCCGAGGAGCGAAGATATCTATGCAAGGGGCATCTCGTGAGGTTCACGTGACGTGAGCCATGATGACCAAGGCCATGTGGGGGCGCAGTGTACCAGTTTGCTCTTTGGTGCTAAGGAGGCAAGCGCAGGCGCGGTGTCCCGAGGCATCAGGCAAAGGTTTCCATATTAGTGCAACAAGACCAAGACCGCCAGGACGGTAGGACGGAGGTCATCGCGGAGCCCACAACAGCATCACCACCAGAGCCTTTGGCATGCGAAGACCACCTTTCATCAGGATAGCTTGTACTAGTTGTCCCCTTCAAACTTGGCCATTGTGGGATCCCTTCCCGCCTAACATTTGGGAAGAGGACCAAGGCCACTATAAATAGGACCTAGCCATCACCTTAGCGAAGGGAGAGCATTGAGATCATCCTCACACACATCAGCTCATCGAGCCTAAGAACACCTAACCTCCTGAGGCTGTTCATCCACTGTACTCATTCATCCTCTGCCCCTCGAGGCAATCCACCACACACTGGAGTAGGGTATTACACCGCAAGGTGGCCCGAACCAGTATAAACCCCTGTGTCTCTTGTTCTTTGGGTCCGTCAAGCTAGGCCGTGGGATTGTTGAGTGAGCGAGCTAGGAAGAGAGTGTTCTTCGTGCGCACCCCAGAGTTCGAACCTCACAAGGGTTTGCCGGAACCCGTAATCCGACAAAATTCTTCCTTAATGCCTACACGCACCATATAATCGTTGCATGGCCATAAGCATGTTTTGGTGGCGGCATCTCGTATGGAACTTTCACTTGGTTCAACATAAGACCGACGAGCGGAGCTGCTACTAGAAGATGCCTCCAAGGATCTCCTCCTCGAAGAACTCCTTCCAAAGAGGTTCATCATATTCACGTACAATTTTCTAAAAAATTGGGTCACAAAAAATTCTTAACAAAACTTTACAAGATTGGTAGCAACAACTCATTGGTATGCATAGAGGCCATATCAAGCATTCAAACTACTTAGAACTCTAAGAATTCAACATGCAAGCCTATCTACATCAGCACCAAGAGTAGCTAATTATTCAAAATACAAACCACTAAAGTAAAAACTAATTGGACCAACGGAGGAGTCACATATCAAGCAACAATCCCCCGAAACAGTTTCAGAAACATAGCTTTGTGCAAAGAGATCGAAATCCGTGGGTTCGGGAGCAAGAACACGAGAGAGAGAGAGAGAGAGAGAGAGAGCAATGGTGATTTTTTCTAGAAGTAGGTGGTGATGTGGGATGAAGAGATAAGTGAGGGGGCCTGAGGGAGTCCCGGATTAGGGGGTATCCGGACAGTCGGACTATATCCTTTGGCCGGATTGTTGGACTATGAAGATGCAAGATTGAAGACTTCGTCCCGTGTACGGATGGGACTCTCCTTGGCGTGGAAGGCAAGCTTGGCAGTACGGATATGTAGGTCTCCTTCCTTGTAACCGACTCTGCGTAACCCTAGCCCCCTCCGGTGTCTATATAAACCAGAGGGTTTAGTCCATAGGACCAAGAACAACAATTATACCATAGGCTAGCTTCTAGGGTTTAGCCTCTTCGATCTCATGGTAGATCAACTCTTGTACTACTCATATCATCAAGATCAATCAAGCAGGAGTAGGGTTTTACCTCCATTGAGAGGGCCCGGACCTGGGCAAAAACATCGGGTCCCCCGTCTCCTGTTACCATCCGCCTAGACGTACAGTTCGGGACCCCCTACCCGAGATCCACCAGTTTTGACACCGACATTGGTGCTTTCATTGAGAGTTCCTCTGTGTCATCATCGTTAGGCTGGATGGCTCCTTCAATCATCGATAGCGATGCAGTCCGGGGTGAGACTTTTCTCCTCGGACAGATCTTTGTATCCGGCGGCTCCGCACTGCGGGCCAACTCGCTTGGCCATCTGGAGCAAATCGAGAGTTACGCCCCTAGCCACTAGGTCAGGTTTGGAAGCTTTAACTACACAGCCGACATCCGTGGAGACTTGATCTTCGATGGATTCGAGCCCCTGCCGAGTGCGCCGCACGGTCACGATGAGCATAATTTAGCTCTACCATCGGACCGTGTTCAGGAGACCGCACCGGCAACCGCTCTGACCCTCAATTGGAGCCAATTGCGCCATCCATGGACGGGTGGATAGACCCTGCCATGGAGGCCGCATTCTCAGCGGCGATCGAGCTGAGTATCGACCTTACCCTTCACGGGAGCCGTGACACCGAACTGCTGGATTCTTCCCCGGCCATGGACTCTGAACCGCCTGCGCCCGTGCCTATCGAATCCAACTGGGCGCCGATCATGGAGTTCACCTGCGCGGATATCCTTCAGCACTCGCCCTTTGGCGACATACTAAACTCATTAAGGTCTCTCTCCTTGTCAGAAGAGTCCTGGCCGAACTATGGCCGGCCAGATCGGGATGCGGACGACGAAGAAATTCCCCGCCCACCCACCACCCACTTAGTAGCCACTGTCGACGATTTGACCGGCATGCTCGCCTTCGACTCTGAAGACATCGATGGTATGGACGACAATGCAAGAGACGAACAGGAGCCACTGCCCACAGGGCACTGGACGCCCACTTCATCATATGATGTATACATGGTGGACACACCCAAAGAAAACGACGACGAGGAACAGAAGGACGTAGCGAAGGATCGTTCCCTCGAGAAGCAGTCAAAGCAGCGGCGTAAGCGCCGCTCCAAATCCCGCCTCGGCAGAAACAATGATCATATAGACCCAGTGATAGAATAGGGTGAGCCATCGGACAACAAAAACGGCATTGAACCACTGTCCGACCACGGCAACACGGAGAATCAAACCGAACAACCCGACTCCGGCGAAGATAATAGTCCGGATGACATCACACCGGATAGGCACCCGGAGCAACAGAGTACCCATCAAAGGCTTGTTGCCACTGTGAGGAGTCTGAAAAAGCAGAAGCAAAGGCTCAGGGCTGCACAAGACACACTCAGAATTAGATGGAGTGAAGTACTCAACACTGCAGCAAAGTACGGCGGTAGTCGCCACACAAAGAGCTACCCGAAGCGAAAGATGCTACCTGAATTCGATGAGGAGGCCTTAGATCCCCCGCAATCAAAAAACAAAACAGCCATCCGATCGGATAGACGACCTCGTGGCCAACATTGAGCGGTAAACGATGCCGCACACAAGCCAGTACGTGATCCACGTGAGGGCTCGCATCAAAAGGACGGCGCAACCAGATCCATCTACGGGCCAAGCAAGCGCGCTCCAGCACGCAATGCAACACAACAAAAATCCGAACACCACGGTACACCCAAATACAGGGGTGCCGCACACCCCCTATGTTTCACCGATGAGGTGCTGGACCATGAATTTCCAGAGGGATTCAAACCCGTAAACATAGAGGCGTATGACGGAACGACAGATCCTGGGGTCTGGATTGAGGACTACATCCTCCATATCTACATGGCTCGAGGAGACGATCTCCACGCCATCAAGTACTTACCCCTCAAGCTCAAAGGGCCAGCTCGGCACTGGCTTAAAAGCCTCCCCAAAAACTCCATTGGAAGCTGGGAAGAGCTCGAAGACGCTTTTTGGGCAAATTTCAAGGGACCTATGTCCGACCACCAGATGCAGACGATTTAAGTCATATAACTCAACAGCCCGGAGAGTCAGCCCGAAAGCTTTGGAACATGTTTCTCACTAAAAAGAACCAAATAGTCGACTGTCCAGACGCTGAAGCCTTAGCAGCTTTCAAGCACAACGTTCGAGACGAATGGCTTGCTAGACACCTCGACCAAGAAAAGCCGAGAACAATGGCAGCATTAACAAGCCTCATGACCCGCTTTTGCGCGGGCGAGGACAGCTAGTTAGCCCGATGCAGCACCAGCGACCCAAGTACATTCGAAGTCAGGGACAGAAACGGGAAGCCACAACGCAGCAAAAACAAGCGCCGGAATAAAGAAGACAGCCCGAAGAGCACGGCGGTAAACGCCAGATTCATAAGCTCTCAGCGAGGTCAGCAAAAGCTGCCCTCCAAAGGCAACAGAGATGAACTGTCCAGCCTGAACAAGATTCTGGACAAACTATGTCAGATCCACAACAACCCCGATAAACCTGCAAATCATACCCATAGAGAATGTTGGGTCTTCAAGAAGTCCGGCAAACTCAACGCCAAACACAAGGGGCAGGATACACCAAGCGAAGACGAGGACGAGCCTCGCAAGCAAAGCACTGGGGAACAGAAGAAATTCCCACCAGAAGTCAAAACAGTAAACGTGTTACATGTGATGAAGGGGAGAAACAAAGCAGCACTCCTAGAGACACATGCCCCAGGGCCTATCACTGCGGAGTTCTGCCACTGGTCGTCCAAACCGATCACCTTTGACCATTGGGATTACTTGGCAAGTATCCGGCATGTAGGATGGGCTGCCTTGGTGTTAGACCCGATAATTGACGGATACCACTTCACATGAGTCCTGATGGACGGCGGCAGTAGTTTAAACATGATATATCAGGACACAGTCCGCAAAATGGGGACAGACCCCACAAAAATCAGCCATAGCAATACTACCTTTAAAGGAGTAACGCCAGGCCCAGAAGCCCATTGTACGGGCTCCCTGCTACTAGAGGTTATATTCGGCTTTCCCGATAACTTCCGCAATGAAAAGTTGACCTTCCATATTGCTCCGTTCCAAAGTGGCCATCAAGCACTACTCGTACGCGAAGCTTTCGCTCACTTTAAATACCGCATTACGCTTCTCTCATGCTTAAGATGCCCGGTCCACGTGGCATCATTATAGTAAATGGAAATATTGAGCGCTCCTTGCGCGCGGAAGACCGTGCGGCTGGCAGCCGTACGCTAGACGACCTCACCAACTAGAGCATCTGACAGGTCGTTAAGACCACGGACACGGTTAGACGAGTCCGGTGTAGCTAAATATAATTGATACAGGTTTGATGGCCATACCCCTACAACAATACAAGGGGCTCAACGCGTGTGAACAAGTGACAATTAGGCTCAACTTTACTCATCTGGAACTATACATGGTTTATTTAGTATAACCTACCTTTTGCATGACAACTTTTCAACTAAGTTCCTCTCTTTTTCAGATGACCATCGTGCTACACCCGTCCAGGATATGGCACAACGGAGACACACCCGCAGACATGTAGCAGGGACCCGTTCCAAGGATTCTTTTTAGATTAAGACCCTGCGTAAACCTTTTTTACTATCTCTTGTTGATACACATCCCTCGGATTCTCAGTACAACTGAGAAGGATGCTGGCGTATTGGCATGTGGCCATGTCAAAATATTGCACGTACCTGGACAATGGGGGCTTATTACAAAGGGCACTGTTTAGCCCGGTTTACATCATAAAGACCAGATACCTTAGGGAGTGTTCGACGTCGCGAGTTTGGCCTTATATGCATCAGCTCCGAATCATGTCTTTGGTGAAATGTTGCGTTTGCCCGGCTCCTGTGTTTTGCTGCCTTACGTTCCGCTCTATCGGCTAGGGCGGCACCAGGAGAACTACTGCGATTGTGCCCTGGTTCATCCGGACGAGCACCTCAGTAGAGAAAGCCGAAAACTGACTATCATGATATAGCGTGAGGCTGGTCAACCACTCGATGACCTAGCAGAATCTTCAGGATTCTTCCGCCTTAACGAAGGGCCGTTTCCTGGCCAGGCATGTACGCGCCCCGAAATCGGATGAGCGCGGAGCCACCAGGGGCTATATAGTAGCCCCACTGTCAAACTCCTCTGGCTAAGTGAAAGTATTAAAGCATTATAGTCCGATTGCCTAGTTCGCTGCGCTATCACCTCCTTAATGGACCAAGACGTTGGATCAAGTGTGAACATGCGTCTTCTGCGAGCACCCCCGCATTATATGCGTGGGGGCTGAAGCCGACGACTACCATCTTTCAGGTTGTATACATATATACATAAACGGCCGCACAGGAGGCATCATAGTACTTTCAGGCAAAAGTATAAATACAGCCTTGATAAACTCAACAAAACATTGTTTTTACAATGGGAATACATGTCATTAGAACATAATATTCTTCGAGCACTGCGCTTATATCGAACGAGCGCCCTCAAGAACTTCTCGAAAGTAGTGCTCGGTAGGTACTCGGCTCTTGTTCGAATCTTGGGCTGCAATGGCGGTGGCCTCCATCTCCGCCCAGTATGTCTTCACATGGGCAAGGGCCATCCGCACCGTCTATGCATGCCGACCTCTTCATCGCGTTGATGTGCGGCACCGCACCAAGGAACTACTGCACCAAACTAAAATAATTGTTCGGCTTTGGCCTTTCCGGCCACAGATGATCCACAACAGACCTCATGGCGAGTCCGGACAATCTATTCAGCTCGGCCCATTCGGCCAACCGATCAGTCAATGGAAGCGGACGTTCTGGAACGTTAAATTGTGACAAGAACAGCTTTTCCACTTCGTGATCTTTTTTATCTCGGAAGTATTCGGCCGCATCGGCAACACTCGCCGCTAAGTCCAAATATGCGTCCATAGAACTCCACAGCCGGTCCAAAGGGGCGTACCGAGGATCTCCAAACTTCATCCGCAGCATAAAGGGCTTCCCAGCCGCGATATCCCCGGCTTGATGCAGCTCCTCCTTCATCGCTCTCATTGTAGAGCGGGCGTCTTTGGTCGCCATCGTGGCCTTCTCCAGGTCTGTCCTCTTCGCTCGATCTTCCTTTTCAAGAAGCTCATAACGGTCAGCGGCGTTCTTCAATTCTACAGCCATCCTGGCTATTTCCTCCTTGCTTTGGCAGTGAGCAGCCTGTTCGGCTTTCAGCTCCTCGATTGCCTTTAGGGCAGCCGCATCGCTTTTCCTGGCTTGTTCTTTGGCTTGGGCAAGTTCGGCCTGAAGGTTCTCCATGGCCGCAGCTTCATCTGCATTCACACACATGTTATAGATACTGGCATCATGATCCTCTTCCCATGTGTCACCGAAGGAATCACATACCCTGTGCCTCGTGAAGCCACTTGTTGACAAATACGATGTCAGCGTCTGCCACGTCAAGCTGTCGCTTTAGCTCGGCAAACTCATCAGTCCGGCTGGCCACCGGACCCTCCGCCACCTGCATATTAAGGCGGCACGATTATTCCTGGGACTATGATCCTCTGTGCGCTGTCGTCTTTGACAGCACCCAGAGTCTCAGGGGCTAATATCTACATAGGGCACATCTAAAAAAATGTGCGAAACTGTAAAAAATGTACACCATTTCGCGTACCTCAAAACCCGTCAGTAGACTCATAAAGGCTTCATGCAACCCGCTTTCGGCGGACGAAATCCTTTCAATCACCCATCAACGTGTGGTGCTCTTCTGAGATAGCCGCTTGCTCTAGCAGATCCCTCAGTACGTCCGACCGTACACCATACGGTGCCGGACTCTTTCGATTGTCCTCTTCAAGAGCCGGATACTGAGGACTTCGGGTGGCCATAGGATTACCTTCTGGCCTTGCCGGATCAGGAGAAACCCTCCGCGACGACACCTCAGGGTCGCCCGCCTCATGAGGCAGTATGGCAGGAGGAGGCGTTTCGCTCTCCATCATCTCTGGAAGAAGATCCCTTGAAGACGAGCTCTGCTGAGAAGGGCTAAGATCCGAACTGCAAGATAAATGCTTCGGTTATTTTCCTCAGAAGTAAGGCGAGATATTTTCATTATTAAGTACCCTTTTTCTTACAGCTTGGTGGAGGGCTTATCCCCTTGAGGGCATAGTGCGGCCGGGGTATCCCCCAGGGCAGGACCCTCCGACGAAGATTTCTTCCCCCGTTTGGAGACCATGGTCTCCGGGTCCTCAGAGGCATTCCTCTTCCTTCCCTGGGGAGAGGAAGTTTCAGTTCCTCCTCCCCGGTTAACCTCCTTCGCGGAGGCGCTAGCCTCCTTGTCCCCCCTTTATCTTCTCCCGAGGGCACTTGATAAGGCGCGATCTCCATCATCCTGGTTAGCACGGGATTTGGTGATGTCTCAAGGAGGGGGGCCGGACACCTGATCAACTTTGCCTTCACTATCCAATCCTATTCAAAGAGCGGCTTTTTAGGGCGACATTGCGATAAACAAACGGACAATGTGTTTGGATGTGGGGCTACTTACTTGGGTATCCGGGCGATTGCAGCTCAGACCTGCATCCTCAGTGATGTTCGGACACATTATTTGTGGTTCGAAGAACAATTTGTACATCTCCTCGGGCATCATGCTAAGGAAGTGTTGAATAGCTTGCAGTCCTTCCGGGTTGAATTCCCACATGCGGAGGGGCCAGCGTTTGCAAGGCTGGACTCGACGAACTAGCATAACTTGCAACACCATAACCAGACTGAAATCTCTCTCAAAGAGATCTCGGATACGGCTTTGCAGTATTGGCACGTCCTTGGCTGGACCCCAGCTCAGCCCCTGCTGATCCATGACGTCAGTTGTGGTGGGGGGGCCTGAGCGAAAGGTGGGGGTAGCTACCCACTTGGCACTTCGGGGAGTTGTGATGTAGAACCACTCCCGCTACCACAATCCGGACACCTCTGGGAAGCTACCCTCAGGCCATGGGGCGTCAGCAATTTTGCTTATTAAAGCGCCTCCGCACGCTGCGTGCTGCCCCTTGATCATCTTCGACTTCACATCAAAGGTCTTGAGCCATAGGCCGAAGTGAGGGGTAATGCGGAGGAAGGCCTCACATACGACAATAAATGACGAAATGTGAAGAAGGGAATCCGGGGCCAGATCGTGAAAATCTAGCCCATAATAGAACATAAGGCCCCTAACAAAGGGATCCAGAGCGAGGCCTAGTCCTCGGAGGAAGTGGGAGACGAACACGACGCTCTCGTTGGGTTCTGGAGTAGGGACGATCTGCCCTCGGGCGGGCAGCCGATGCGAAATTTTGGCAGTCAGATATCTGGCCTCTCTCAACCTCTTGATGTCCTCCTCCGTGACGGAGGAAGGCATCCACCGACCTTGAAGGTTGGATCCGTACATAGTTGAAGGTCCGAAGCACCTGACCTAAGTTTTGGGTGTTAGAACTCGAGGCGGGGGAAGGATTTGATTGAGCACGAGAGGGAAAAAAGAAAAAGCCTTGTCCCCTTTATAAAGAGGGTGAATATCAAGCGTCCTCCTCATGGCCGTTTGAGACTTGCCTAAGATCTACGAGTCCTACCAATAGGCACGGTTGGGTTACCCACGTCCGTATTGATGACAATCCCGTAATAAAGGGGACACGATCTCTGCTTCGACAAGACGTGCCAAGGAAACCGCCTCGCGAAACATGCTGAGATTGGTTATGAAAAACGATTCGAATAAAGACCTGGCTGTGGTGTGATGTCACACTACGGGGTACGTCAGCAGATTAGATTTATGGAAATATTATTCTCTCTACGGTGGTATGTGGAACTTGTTTTGCAAAGCCGGACACGATCCTCATGTTCAAAATCTTCTATGAAGTATTCGGAGGAGGAACCCGCCTTGCAATGCCGAAGACAATCTGCGTGCCGGACTCATCATCATTGAAGCCTGGTCCAGGGGCTACTGAGGGAGTCCTGGATTAGGGGGTATCCGGATAGCCGGACTATATCCTTTGGCCGGACTATTGGACTATGAAGATACAAGATTGAAGACTTCGTCCCGTGTCTGGATGGGACTCTCCTTGGTGTGGAAGGCAAGCTTGGCAGTACGGATATGTAGATCTCCTTCCATGTAACCGACTCTGTGTAACTCTAGCCCCCTACAGTGTCTATATAAACTGGAGGGTTTAGTCCATAGGACCAAGAACAACAATCATACCATAGGCTAGCTTCTAGGGTTTAACCTCTTCAATCTCGTGGTAGATCAACTCTTGTACTACTCATATCATCAAGATCAATCAAGCAGGAAGTAGGGTTTTACCTCCATGGAGAGGGCCCGGACCTGGGTAAAAACATCGTGTCCCCCGTCTCCTGTTACCATCCGCCTAGACGCACAGTTCGGGACCCCCTACCCGAGATCTGCCGGTTTTGACACCGACAGGGCATACGTGGGGACCACAACCCACCAGGGCGCCAGGTGGGCACAACCCACCTGGGCGTGCCCAGGTGGGTTGTGCCCACCTGGTGCACCACCCTTTGATGTTATTTGCACCAAAAATTCTTAAATATTCAGAAAAAATCATATTAAATTTTCAGAGCATTCTGAGAACTTTTATCTATAGGTCATTTTTTTATTGCATAGGAAATTCAGAAAACAGACAAACCATGGCATTTTATTTTATTTAACTAATAGAAACAGAAAACAAAAGGTAGGGACAGAAGGTAGTGCTCACTAAATTCATCAACTTCATACCTCTAAAAAATGATCAATTAATACGGTTGATCAAGTCTTATTAACAACCACTTTCGATTAGCATGAAACGGAAGAACATTCATAAATCACTAAGTTACCTCAATGGGGATATGAATGTCCCCAACAGTAGGTAGAGGTGGCTGAAAACTTCCAGTAGTGTTTGTCAGAGATTTTTCAATAACATTAATACCATTCACTTGGAATTGTTTCTTCGGAAAGTGCACCGTATGCTCATTACCATTGATATGAAAAGTGACCTTGCTTTTATTGTAGTCGATAACAGCCCCTGTAGTATTCAAGAATGGTCTACCAAGGATAATCGATATGTTGTCGTCCTCGGGCATCTTAAGTATAACAAAGTCAGTCAAAATAGTAACATTGGTAACAACAACAGGCACATTGAGGGAGTCCTGGATTAGGGGGTCTCCGGATAGCTGGACTATATCCTTTGGCTGGACTGTTGGACTATGAAGACACAAGATTGAAGACTTCGTCCCGTGTCCGGATGGGACTCTACTTGGCGTGGAAGGCAAGCTAGGCAGTACGAATATGTATATCTCCTCCTTTGTAACCGACCTTGTGTAACCCTAGCCCCCTCCGGTGTCTATATAAACCGGAGGGTTTTAGTCCGTAGGGCAACATACAATCATACCATAGGCTAGCTTCTAGGGTTTAGCCTCTCCGATCTCGTGGTAGATCAACTCTTGTACTACTCATAACATGAAGAATAAATCAATCAGGACGTAGGATTTTACCTCCATCAAGAGGGCCCGAACCTGGGTAAAACATCGTGTCCCCTGCCTCCTGTTACCATCCGCCTTAGACGCACAGTTCGGGACCCCCTACACGAGATCCGCCGGTTTTGACACCGACATTGGTGCTTTCATTGAGAGTTCCTCTGTGTTGTCGCCATTAGGCTTGATGGCTCCTTCAATCACCGGTGGCGATGCAGTGCAGGGTGAGACTTTTCTCCCCGGACAGATCTTTGTATTCGGCGGCTTCGCACTACGGGCCAACTCGCTTGGCCATCTGGAGCAGATCGAGAGTTACGCCCCTGGCCACCAGGTCAGGTTTGGAAGCTTAAACTACATGGTCGATATCCGCGGAGACTTGATCTTCAACGGATTCGAGCCCCTGCCTTGTGCGCCACATGGTCACGATGAGTATGATTTAGCTCTACCATCAGACAGTGTTCAGGAGATCGCATCGGCAACCACTCCGACCATCAATTCGGAACCAGTTGCGCCATCCATGGATGGGTGGATATACCCCGCCACGGAGGCCGCACTCTCATCGGCGATCGAGCCGAGCATCAACCTTACCTTTCACGAGAGCTGTGTTGCCGAACTGCCGGATCCTTCTCCCGCCACGGACTCCGAACTGCCTGCGCCCGTGCCTATCGAATCCGGCTGGGCGCCGATCATGGAGTTTACCTCTGCGGATATTTTTCAGCACTCGCCCTTTGGCGACATACTGAACTCATTAAGTTCTCTCCCCTTGTTAGGAGAGTCCTGTCCGAACTATGTCCGACAGGATTGGGATGCGGATGACGAGGAAGTTGGCCGCCCACCCACCACCCACTTAGTAGCCACTGTCGACGACTTAACCGACATGCTCGACTTCGACTCCAAAGACATTGACGGTATGGACGACGACACGAGAGACGAAGAGGAACCACTGCCCACAGGGCATTGGACGCCCACTTGATCATATGATGTATACATGGTGGACACACCCAAAGAAAACGACGACAAGGAACGGAAGGACACAACAAAGGGTTGTTCCCTCGAGAAGCAGTCAAAGCGGCGACGTAAGCGCCGCTCCAAGTCCCACCTCGGCAGAAACAATGGTCATATAGACCTAGCGATAGAGCAGGGTGAACCATCGCCCGACCAGGGCAACACGGAGAATCAAACCGAACAACCCGACTCCGTCGAAGATAACAGTCCGGACAACATCACACCGGACAGGCACCCGGAGCAACAGAATGCCCACCAAAGGCTGGTTGCCACTGCGAGGAGTCTGAAGAAGTAGAAGCAAAGGCTCAGGGCTGGACAGGGCACACTCAAAATCAGATGGAGTGAAGTACTCAATACTGCAGCGAAATACGACAGTAATCACCACACCAAGAGCTACCCGAAGCGAAAGTTGCTACCTGAATTCGATGAGAAGGGCTTAGATCCTACGCAACTAAAAAATAAAACGGCCATCCGGTCGGATAGACGACCTCGTGGCCAATATAGAGCAGCAAATGACGCCGCACTTAAGCCAGTACGCGAGCCACGCGAGGGCTCGCATCAAAAGGATGGCGCAACCAGATCCATCTACGGACCACGCAAGCGTGCTCCGGCATGCAATGCAACACAACAAACATTCGAACACCACGGTACACCCAAATACAGGGGTGCCGCACACCCCCTATGTTTCACCGATGAGGTGCTGGACCATGAATTTCCAGAGGGATTCAAACCCGTAAACATAGAGGCGTACGACGGAACAACAGACCCTGGGGTCTGGATTGAGGACTACATCCTCCATATCCATATGGCTCAAGGAGACGATCTCCATGCCATCAAGTACTTACCCCTCAAGCTCAAAGGGCCTGCTTGGCACTGGCTTAAAAGCCTCCCCAAAAGCTCCATTGGAAGCTGGGAAGAGTGAGGGAGTCCTAGATTAGGGGGTGTTCGGGTAGCCGGACTATACCTTCAGCCGGACTCCAGGACTATGAAGATACAAGATTGAAGACTTCGTCCCGTGTCCGGATGGGACTTTCCTTGGCGTGGAAGGCAAGCTTGGCGATGCGGATATTCAAGATCTCCTACCATTGTAACCGACTCTGTGTAACCCTAACCCTATCCGGTGTCTATATAAACCGGAGGGTTGTAGTCCGTAGGACATCAACTCCATATACAACAATCATACCATAGGCTAGCTTCTAGGGTTTAGCCTCCTTGATCTCGTGGTAGATCTACTCTTGTACTACCCATATCATCAATATTAATCAAGCAGGAGTAGGGTATTACCTCCATCGAGAGGGCCCGAACCTGGGTAAAAACATCGCGTCCCTTGTCTCCTGTTACCATCCGGCCTTGACGCACAGTTCGGGACCCCCTACCTGAGATCCGCCGGTTTTGACACCGACATTGGTGCTTTCATTGAGAGTTCCTCTGTGTCATCGCCTTTAGGCCCGATGGCTCCCTTGATCATCAACAACGATGAGGTCCAGGGTGAGACTTTTCTCCCCGGACAAATCTTCGTCTTCGGCGGCTTCGCACTGCGGGCCAATTTGCTTGGCCACCTGGAGCAGATCGAAAGCTATGCCCCTGGCCATCAAGTCAGGTTTGGAAGCTTAAAATACACGGCTGACATCTGCGGAGACTTGATCTTCGACGGGTTCGAGCCACGGCCAAGCGCGCCGCACTATCCCTAGGGCATGATCTAGCTCTGCCTCCGGACAGTGTCCTGGAGGCCGCACACGCACCGGTTCTGACCCCTAACTCGGAGCCTATTGCGCCAATCGAGGATGAGCGGTTGGACGTCACCTCGGGGGCTGTGATCTCAAAGGCGATCAAGCCGAACGCCAGCCCCGTACTCTGCATGACCCGTGACTCCGAGGATCTGGACTCCCCCCGAACTCCGAACCCCCCGCGCCCGTGCCAATCGAATCCGATTGGGCACCGATAATGGAGTTCACCGTCGCGGACATCTTTCAGCACTCGCCTTTTGGCGACATCCTGGATTCTCTCAAGTCTCTCTCTTTATCAGGAGAGCCCTGGCCGGATTACGGTCAGCGAGGATGGGATACGGACGATGAAGAAGTTCAAAGCCCACCCACCACCCACTTTGTAGCCACTGTCGACGATTTAACCGACATGCTTGACTTCGGCTCCGAAGACATCGACGGTATGGACGACGATGTAGGAGACGAACAAGAACCAGCACCTGTAGGGTGCTGGAAGGCCACCTCGTCATATGACATATATATGGTGGATACTCCAAAAGATGGAGATGGCGATGGAACAACGGGGGATGACACCTCCAAAAACAGCCAAAGCACCAGCGTCAGCGGAGCCGCTCTAAATCCCGCCAAAGCAAAAACGGTGATTATGGCACGGGAGATAATACTACCCTGGATAGCGCCGAAGAACACCTACCCCAGCAAGATTCGGCACAGGAAGATGGAGAAGCCAACCCTCATGAGAGAGCGGCAGACCGAGAGGTCGAGGATGATAACTATATGCCTCCCTCCGAAGACGAGGCAAGCCTCAATGACGACGAATTCGTCGTACCATCAGACCCTGCCAAACAAGAGCGTTTCAAACATAGGCTTTTAGCTACGGCAAGCAGCCCTAAGAAAAAGCAGCAACAACTTAGAGCTGACCAAGATTGCTAGCTGACAGATGGACTGAAGTCCTTGCAGCCGAAGAGTATGAACTCGAACGCCCCTCCAAGAGTTACCCAAAGCGCATGCCGCTACCCCGATCAGAGGAGGAAGCACCTACATCACTAGCGCACGACATAACAGACCTGCCACCTCGCAGCCGCGACAGAGAGGCCTCTCGGCCCTCCACCCAAGCCATGTCCCGACGCCGCTCAACTAAGGCACGGGAAAATGCGCCAGACCTGTGAGACGTACTGGAGGATAAGGCAAGACAAACAAGATCGATCTACGGATCGCGCAGGCGCCCTACGACACGTGACGATGATCTTCACTCCGGATACAACAAATCCGGCCGGGCCGAACACAATAGACATAGCTCTTCCGAGCTGCGTCGTGATATAGCCCAGTACAGAGGCGCCGCACACCCGGTATGCTTCACGGATGAAGTAATGGGTCATAAAATCCCAGAGGGTTTCAAACCTGTAAACATCGAATCATACGATGGCACAACAGATCCGACGGTATGGATCGAGGATTATCTCCTTCACATCCACATGGCACGCGGCAATGATCTACACGCCATCAAATACCTCCCGCTCAAACTTAAAGGACCGGCCCGGCATTGGCTTAACAGCTTGCCAGCAGACTCAATCGGTTCTTGGGAGGACCTGGAAGCCGCATTCCTTGACAACTTACAGGGCACTTATGTGCGACCACCGGATGCCGACGACTTAAGCCACATAATTTAGCAGCCAGAGGAATCGGCTAGGCAATTCTGGACACGGTTCCTCACAAAGAAAAACCAGATAGTTGACTGTCCGGACGCAGAGGCCCTAGCAGCCTTCAAGCATAACATCCACGATGAGTGGCTTGCCCGGCACCTGGGACAGGAAAAGCCGAAATCTATGGCAGCCCTCACGACACTCATGACCCGCTTTTGCGCGGGAGAAGACAGCTGGCTAGCTCGCAGTAACAACTTATCAACCCTGGTAATTCGGATACCAAGGACAAAAGTGGCAGGACACGTCGGAATAAGCAAAAACGCCGCGTTAGCAGCGACAACAATGAAGACGCGGCAGTCAATGCCGGATTCAGAGGCTATAAATCCGGTCAGCGGAAAAATCCATCCAAAAAGAATACTCAGGGCCCGTCCAGTTTGGACCGAATACTCGACCGCTTGTGCCAGATACATGGCACCCCCGAAAGGCCAGCCAATCACACTAACATGGATTGTTGGGTGTTCAAGCAGGAAGGCAAGTTAAGGGCCGAAAACAGAGACAAGGGGCTGCACAGCGACGACGAGGAGCCCAAGCCGCCGAACAACAATGGACAGAAGGGCTTTCCCCCACAAGTGCGGACGGTGAACATGATATACGCAACCCACATTCCCAAGCGGGAGCGGAAGCGTGCGCTACGGGACGTATACGCGATGGAGCCAGTCTGCCCCAAAGTTCAACCCATGGTCCTCCTGCCCGATCACTTTTGATCGAAGGGACCATCCCACTAGCATCCGTCATGGCGGCTTCGCCGCATTGGTTCTCGACCCAATCATCGACGGATTTCATCTCACAAGAGTCCTCATGGACGGCGGCAGTAGCCTGAACCTGCTTTATCAGGATACAGTGCGGAAAATGGGCATAGATCCCTCAAGGATTAAGCCCACAAGAACGACCTTTAAAGGCGTTATACCAGGTGTAGAAGCCAACTGTACAGGCTCAGTAACACTTGACGTGGTCTTCGGATCCCCGGACAATTTCCGAAGCGAAGAGTTAATCTTCGATATAGTCCCGTTTCGCAGTGGCTATCACGCCCTGCTCGGACGAACCGCATTCGCAAAGTTCAATGCGGTGCCGCACTACGCATATCTCAAGCTCAAGATGCCAGGCCCTCGAGGAGTAATGACGGTCAATGGAAACACCGAACACTCCCTCCGTACGGAGGAGCACACGGCGGCTCTCGCAGCGGAAGTACAAAGTAGCCTTCTTAGGCAATTCTCCAGTCCGGCCATTAAAAAGCCAGACACTGCCAAGCGCGCCCGGAGTAACCCACAGCAGGACCGCCTGGCACACTTCTGAGCAAGCGTAGCAATGCGGCCCCAACCCCAGCTCTCGCGACATAGCGAAACCAGTGCCTCGCGTACATAACTACGCCCTTAAAATACCATGGGCACAGGGGAAGGGGCACAATAACGGCACGCCCAAAATACGGCTTAAAACATACTAGGGGCTGCCGGATTCTTTTCTTAATTTTTTCTTACTTTCAGGACTCCATACTTCGGATGACCTGTTCGGCAATTCGACTGCCGCACAAATGATGCAAGATCCAGGGAGGCAGACAAGCCATGCCGCATTATGTAACTCCCAGGCGGTCTCTGATACGAGCGGTATACCTGTTTTGAATACAATTCCGCGGCCTGCCCCTGGTCAGGACATGTTAAATAGTCCAATATCTTTTTTCCTATCGCACTATTTGTATCGTTCGACTTTGATAAATAGCCTCTCTATAAACAATGCATAGCTTTTGTCTATTTTTCGCATTATCCTCTTTTCACATATATGTTTATTAAATGACATGATTGCACCCGTACACCATGGTACGGCAAACACGCCAGGGGCTTCAGTACCCCTCATTATGGTGTGAGAAGTCCGTACACTTTCACAAGTGCGGCACCCCGAACTTATAGCACTATATGCATCGGCTCCGAATCATGATTTGGGTCAATAGTTGGGTTTGCCCGACTCCTATGTTTTGGTGCCTTACGTTCCGCTATATCGGCTAAGGTAGCACTAGGAGAACCACTGCGATTGTGCCCCGGTTCAGCTGGGTTAAGCATCTCAGTGGAGAAAGCTAAAACTGACTGTCATGATGAGGCGAGAGACCGGTCGCTGTTCGAGAGGTTTTTTGAGTCCCTAAAGACTTATGCCGCTTCGAGCGAGGAGCTGGCTTTGTCCGGCCAAGGCGTGGATAGCGCCCCGAACTCGGTCTTCCGAACTAGGGGCTTCGCCGAAATTTAAAATTATAGAGTTCTATGGCTAAGTGAGAGTGTTCAAGCATTATAGTCCGATTGCCTGGTTCATTGTGCTGAGCGCCTCCCTCGAAGGACCCAACTATGGGAAAAAGAGCGCTCAGGTTTATCCCGAACACCCTAGCACTAGTGGCATGGGGGCATAAGCCGACGACTAGCCATCTCTCAATTTTTTGATAAATGGCCGCACAGAAAGTAATATTTTAAATTCAATAAGCATTGCTTAGTGCATATGAACAAGTTTTCAGTGCACAGGATAAACACGAGCGAGTTCATTCAAAAATCACATCCTTGGTACATTCATCCGCCACAAGGCGGGCACCTGCAAGAACATCCTTGTAGTAGTTCTCGGGCTTGCGATGGTCCTTCCCTGGCGGCGGCCCGTCCTTCACAAGCTTCTCACCGTCCAGCTTACCCCAGTGCACCTTTGCACGGGCAAGGGCCCGACGGGCACCTTCGATGCAGACGGAGCGCTTGATGACCTCGAGCCTCGGACATGCCTCCACCAGCCGCCACGCCAGCCCGAAATAGCTCCCAGGCAGGGCCTCTCCGGGCCACAGCCGAACTATGAAGCCCTTCATGGCCTGTTCGGCCACCTTGTGGAGCTCGACCAGCTGTTTCAGCTGGCCGCTCAAAGGCACAGGGTGTCTGGCCTCAGAATACTGAGACCAGAACACCTTCTCCATCGAGCTGCCCTCTTCAGCTCGGTAGAATGCGGCGGCATCGGATACGCTGCGGGGAAGATCTGCGAATGCCCCTGGAGAGCTCCGGATTCGGGTAAGTAACAAGTAGTTTACTTTTATATTTCTGCTTTGCATAAAGAATGCCTTACCCGCTGCTATCTTCCTCATCTCCTCCAACTCTTGGAGGGCCTTTTGGGCTTCGGCCTTGGCAGACTTGGCAGTCTCAAGGGCCGTCGCGAGCTCGGATGCTTGCGCCTTTGACTCAAGCTCCAAACTCTCATGTTTTTTCATGAGAGCCTGAAGCTCTTGCTGCACCTCGCCGACCTGAGCCCCAAGTCTGTCTCGCTCGGTGCGCTCCGCGGCCGTTTTCTTTTCGGCCTCAGACAGCGCCTGCTTAAGGGTCGCCACCTCAGTCGTGGCCCCTACAATAAGCAGTACAATCCTGTTATTTTTTTGCAATCACGCCTTTTTATAGGCACTTTTTCTGTAAGGTATTTCTTACCTTCTCTCTCCTCGAGCCGCCGCTTGGCAAGGCCGAGCTCTTGCTCGGTCCGCTCGAGGTCCTGCTTCAGGACACCCACCTCCGCAGTCAGTGCGGCGGTGGATAGCAGCGAAGCCTGCATACGCATATTGACTCTTTTTGTTAGACTCCTGCGATATTTAATAGATCCTCTATTCGGCTTTTCTTTCCGAACGCCAAAGAGAGCATCAGGGGCTACTGTCTATGCGGTAATATTTTTACATATTTTTACTTACCTCGAAGCCTGTTAGAAGGCTAGCGCAAGCTTCAGTCAGTCCGCTCTTGACGGACTGAACCTTCTGGGTCACCGTACTCATAATAGTACGGTGCCCCTTGTCGATCGAGGCGCCGTCGAGCACCTCCAGCAGATTGTCCGGCACCTCCGGTTGGACGGAGGCCGCCGGCTCAGAAGGCTTGCTCCTCTTGGAAGGAGTTCGCCTACCGCGGTCCAGAACTGTGGAAGATTCCGGCGCGGTGTCCGACACAAATCCGGACTTGGAGCCCTGGGGGGCCTTATCCCCTTCACTCCTGGAGTCCGGGAGGTTGCCTTGCGGCTCCTCCGGGACCACCTCCTCCTGCCCCGGAGCTTGTCGCGACGCCACTTCGGCGTCGTCTGTAGTGCAGGGGGAGACAGCGGGCGGAACTGAGTTCATGTCCGATGAGTCTAGGGAGCCGCCCGACGATTCGTTGAATTCGGCCCGGGGCGGGCTGCATAATTACGTTCGACATTAGGGAAAGCTGTGCAACAAAGGAACATCATGAGTTACTCTGATATCCGAACTTACGATTTCGCCGGACGCTTGGACCTGTTTGGCCACTTCTCTCCGCCCTCTTCGGTGTTAGGGGAGTAGTCCGATGGAGGGGTCTTCCTTTTCCTAGACCCCTCGGCCTCCCCCGTTGGGCGGCCTTCCTCTTCTCTCCTCCCTCCGCTGGGGGGGAGAGTTTTCTTCCTCCTCCTCCTCGTTTTCACGGGAAGAGGGCGTCTCGGACTCGTCGGGTGACGAGTCCGACACCACCACGTTACAGGCACTCTTTCGAGTCCCCGTGGTCTTCTTCTTCTTGGCTTTCTTCTCCGGCACCACATAAGGCGTCGGAACCAGCAGCTTCACTAGTAGAGCTGGGGCTGGGTCTTCGGGCAGCGGAGCCGGACAGTTAATCGGTCCGGATATCACTCGCCAAGCCTGTCAAAGGTAAGGGAGTTTAGATCCTGCATAGAGTCAAACTATGAAAAAATCTTAACATCCTGTAAAAGGTGAAGATAGCTTACCTCGCTAGCGTGACGCTGCGAGCTGTATCCGCGGTCCTCGGAAGCGGATGCGGGAGCCTCGGCGCCCTTGAATAGCACCTTCCAGGCATCTTCGTACGTCGTGTCGAAGAGCCTGCTAAGGGTTTGGTGCTGCGCCGGGTCGAACTCCCACAGATTAAAATCCCGTTGTTGGCACGGGAGGATCCGGCGGACGAGCATAACCTGGATTACATTAACAAGCCGGATTGGCTTGTTCACCAGGGACTGGATGCATGTTTGCAATCCGGTCACCTCTTTTTCGTCACCCCACGACAGGCCCGTCTCTTTCCAGGACATAAGCCGCGTGGGGGGTCCGGATCGAAACTCGGGGGCTGCGATCCAGTTCGGATCGCGTGGCTCGGTGATGTAAAACCACCCGGATTGCCACCCCTTTAGGGTCTCCACAAAAGAGCCCTCGAACCATAGGACGTTGGCCATCTTGCCCGCCATGGCGCCTCCGCACTCCGCCTGGCTGCCGTGCACCACCTTGGGCTTGACGTTGAAGGTCTTGAGCCAGAGGCCGAAATGAGGGCGGACGCGGAGGAAAGCCTCGCACACGACGATAAACGCCGAGATGTTGAGGATGAAGTTCGGGGCCAGATCGTGGAAATCCAGGCCGTAGTAGAACATGAGCCCCCGGACAAATGGGTGGAGTGGAAAACCCAGTCCGCGGAGGAAGTGGGGAAGAAATACTACCCTCTCATGGGGCCTTGGGGTGGGGAGAAGCTGCCCCTTTTCGGGAAGCCGGTGCGCGATGTCCTTAGACAGGTATCCGGCCTTCCTTAGCTTCTTGACTTGGCCCTCCGTAGCGGAGGAGACCATCCACTTGCCTCCCGCTCCGGACATTGCTGGAGAAGGTTGAGGTGGGAAGTGCGGGCTTGGGCGCTGGAGCTCGAGTGCGCAGGAGATGGATAGGCAAAGGAGGAAGAAGGCGTAGGTAAAAAGGTGGATCCTTATCCCCTTATATGGGCGGATGCGGTTGTGCGTCCCCACCAGCCTAGTAAAACTCGCTTGCCTCCCAAGCGCCGTGATAAATGGCGCGGTTGGGTTACCCACGTCCGTATTGATGAGAATCCCGTAAAGGGGGTACACGATCTCTGCTTTGACAAGACGTGCCAAGGAAACCGCCTCGCAAAACATGCTGAGGTGGAAAAGTAAAAACGATTCGAGTAAAGGACTTGGCCGTAGTGTGATGACGCACTGCGGAATACGTCAGCAGATTTGATTTGTGTTAATATTATTCTCTCTATGGCAATATGTGGAAACTTATTTTGCAGAGCCGGACACTACTCTTGGTGTCTACAATCTTCTATGAAGGACTTGAAGGAGGAACCCGCCTTGCAATGCCAAAGACAATCTGCATGCCGGGCTCGTCATCATTGAAGCCTGGTTCAGGGGCTACTGAGGGAGTCCTGGATTAGGGGGTGTTCGGGTAGCCGGACTATACCTTCAGCCGGACTCCAGGACTATGAAGATACAAGATTGAAGACTTCGTCCCGTGTCCGGATGGACTTTCCTTGGCGTGGAAGGCAAGCTTGGCGATGCGGATATTCAAGATCTCCTACCATTGTAACCGACTCTGTGTAACCCTAACCCTATCCGGTGTCTATATAAACGGAGGGTTGTAGTCCGTAGGACATCAACTCCATATACAACAATCATACCATAGGCTAGCTTCTAGGGTTTAGCCTCCTTGATCTCGTGGTAGATCTACTCTTGTACTACCCATATCATCAATATTAATCAAGCAGGAGTAGGGTATTACCTCCATCGAGAGGGCCCGAACCTGGGTAAAAACATCGCGTCCCTTGTCTCCTGTTACCATCCGGCCTTGACGCACAGTTCAGGACCCCCTACCCGAGATCCGCCGGTTTTGACACCGACAAAGAGCTCGAAGATGCTTTTCGGGCAAATTTTCAAGGGACCTATGTCCGACCACCGGATGCAGACGATTTAAGTCATATAACTCAACGGCCCGGAGAGTCAGCCCGAAAGCTTTGGAACAGGTTCCTCACTAAGAAGAACCAAATAGTCGACTGTCCGGACGCCGAAGCATTAGCATCTTTCAAGCACAACATTTGAGACGAATGGCTCGCCAGACACCTCGGCCAAGAAAAGCCGAGAACAATGGCAGCATTAAGAAGCCCAATGACCCGCTTTTGCACGGGCGAGGACAACTGGTTAGCCCGATGCAGCACCAGCAACCCAAGTACATCCGAAGTCAGGGATGTAAACGGGAAATCATGACGCAGCACAAACAAGCGCCGGAATAAAGAAGACAACCCGAAGAGCACGGCAGTAAACACCGGACTCAGAAGCTCTCGGCCAGGTGAGAAAAAGCCGCCCTCTAAAGGCAATAGAGACGAACTGTCCAGCCTAAACAAGATTCTGGACCAAATATGTCAGATCCATAGTACCCCCGATAAACCTGCAAATCATACCCATAGAGAATGTTGGGTCTTCAAGCAGTCCGGCAAGCTCAACCCCGAACATAAGGGGCATAATACACCAAGCGAAGACGAGGATGAGCCTCGCAAGCAAAGCACTGGGGAATAGAAGAAATTCCCACCAGAAGTCAAAACAGTCAACGTGTTACACGTGATAAAGGGGAGAAACAAAGCGGCACTCCCAGAGACACATGCCCTAGGGCCTACCACCGCGGAGTCCTGCCACTGGTCGTCCCAACTGATCACTTTTGATCACCAGGATTACTCAGCAAGTGTCCGGCGTGCAGGATGGGCTGCCTTGGTATTAGACCCAATAATTGACAGACACCACTTCACACGAGTCCTGATGGACGGTGGCAGCAGTTTAAACTGATATATCAGGACACAGTCCGCAACATGGGGATAGACCCAGCAAAAATTAGCCATAGCAATACTACCTTTAAAGGAGTAACGCCAGGCCCAGAAGCCCATTGCACGGGCTCCATGCTACTAGGGGTTATATTCGGCTTCCCCGATAACTTCCGCAGCGAAAATTTAACCTTCCACATCGCTCCGTTCCAAAGTGGCTATCAAGCACTACTCGGACGGGAAGCTTTTGCTCGCTTTAATGCAATACCGCATTACGCTTCCCTCATGCTTAAGATGCCCGGTCCACGCAGCATCATTATAGTAAATAGAGATATTGAGCGCTCCTTCCGTGCGGAAGACCGTGCGGCTGCCTTGGCAGCCACACACTAAACGGCCTCACTAACTAAAGCATCTAACAGGTCGTTAAGACCACGGACACGGTTAGACGAGTCCCGTACAACTATATGTAATTGATACAGGTTTGATGGCCATACCCCTATCACAATACAAGGGGCTCAACGTGCGCGACAAGTGGCAATCAGGCTCAACTCCACTCATTTTGAACTACATATTGTTTATCTAGTATAACTTACCTCTTGCACGACAACTTTTCAATTAAGTTCCTCTCTTTTTTAGATAACCATCATGCTACACCCGTCCAGAATATGGCACAACGGAGACACAGACGCAAACGTGCAGCAGGGACCCGTTCCAAGGATTCTTTTTAGATTAAGACCCTGCGTAAACCTTTTTTACTGTCTCTTATTGATACACATCCCTCGGATTCTCAGTACAATTGAGAAGGATGCTGACGTCTTGGCATGTGGCCATGTCAGAATATTGCACGTACCTGGACACCAGGGGCTTATTACAAAGGGCACTATTTAGGCCTGGTTTACACCATAAAGACCGAATACCTTAGGGAGTGTTCGGCGTCGCGAGTTTGGCCTTATATACATCAGCTCCGAATCATGTCTTTGGTCAAATGTTGGGTTTGCCCGGCTCCTGTGTTTTGCTCCCTTACGTTCCGCTCTATCGGCTAAGGCGGCATCAGGAGAACTACTATGATTGTGCCCTGGTTCATCCGGACGAGCACCTCAGTAGAGAAAGCCGAAAACTGACTGTCATGATATAGCGTGAGACTGGTCAACCACTCGATGACCTATCGGAATCTTCGGGATTCCTCCGCTTTAACGAAGGGCCGCTTCCCGGCCACTTCCCGTCCAGGCATGTATGCACCCCGAATTCGGATGAGTGCGGAGCCACCAGGGGCTATATAGTAGCCCCACTATCAAACTCCTATGGATAAGTGAGAGTGTTAAAGCATTATAGTCCGGTTGCCTAGTTCGCTGTGCTATCACCTCCTTAATGGACCAAGACATTGGGTCAAGTGTGAACATGCATCTTCTGCGAACACCCCCGCATTATATGCATGGGGGCTGAAGCCAACGACTGCAATCTTTCAGGTTATATACATATATACATAAACGGCCGCACAGGAGGCATCATAATACTTTCGGGCAAAAGTATAAATACAACCTTGATAAACTTAATAAAACATTGTTTTTTACAATGGGAATACATGTCATTTAAACATAATATTCTTCAAGCATTGGGCCTCTATTGAACGAGCGCCTTCAAGAACTTCTTCAAAATAGTGCTCGGCATGCACTCGGCCTATGGCCGAACCCTGCGCCGCGACATTGGTGGCATCCATCTCCGCCCAGTATGTTTTGACATGGGCAAGGGCCATCCGCAAGCCTTCTATGCACGCCGACCTCCTCATCGCATTAATGCGCGGCACCGCACCAAGGAACTGTTGCACCAAACTAAAATAACTATTCGGCTTTGGCCTTTCCGGCCACAGGTGATCCACTACAGACCTCATGGCGAGTCCGGACAATCTATTCAGCTCGGCCCATTCGGCAAGCCGGTCAGCCAATGGAAGCGGACGCTCTGGAACATTAAATTGTGACCAGAATAGCTTGTCCACTTCATGATCTATTTGATCTCGGAAGTATTCGGCTGCATCGACATCACTCGCCGTCAAGTCCATATATGTGTCTGCCGAACTCCACAGCCGGTCTAGAGGGGCATACTGAGGATCTCCAAACTTCCTCCATAGCATGAAGGGTTTCCCAGCCGCGATATCCCCGGCTTGACGCAACTCCTCCTTCTTCGCTCTCATTGCAGAGCGGGTGTCTTTGGTCGCCATCGTGGCCTTCTCCAGGTCCGCCGCCTTCGCCCGGTTTTCCTCTTCAAGAAGCTGGCAACGGTCGGCAGTGTCTTTTAACTTTACATCCATCTCGGCCATTTTCTCTTTGCTCTCGCAATGCGCGGCCTTTTCGGCTCTTAACTCTTCGGCCGCCTTCAAAGCGGCCGCATTACTACTCGTTGCTTGCTCCTTGGCTCGGACAAGCTCCGCCCGAAGGGTCTCCACGGTGGCAGCTCCATCGGCAGTCACAACATATTAAAGATACTGGCATCACGCTGCTCTTACTATGTGACATTCACCAGAAAAATCACCTACCCCGTGCCTCGTCGAGCCGCTTGTTAACAAGCTCGATGTCGGCACCCGCCACATCCAGTTGCCGCTTTAGTTCGGCAAACCCATCAGTCCGGCTAGCCACTGGAGTTTCAACCACCTGCACATAAAGGCGGTCTGGTTATTACCTGGGACTACGATCCTCTATTTGGCGCCGTTCTCGACGACAACCAAAGTCTCAGGGGCTACTATCTACATAGGGCACACCTAAAAATGTGCGGTACTATCACAAATGTATATCGTTTCATGTACCTCAAAGCCCGTCAGTAGACTCATAAAGGCTTCATGCAACCCGCTTTCGGCGGACGAAATCCTTTCCATCACCGTACCCATCAACGTATGGTGCTCTTCCAAGATAGTCGCCCGCTCTAGCAGATCCCTCAGTACGTCCGACCGCACACCAAACAGTGCTGGACTCCTTTGGTTGCTCTATTCAAGAGCTGGATACTGGGGACTTCGAGTGACCATAGGATTATCTTCTGGCCTCGCCGGATCCGGAGAGACCCTCCGTGACGACACTTCAAGGTCGCCCGCTTCTTGAACTGGGGAGTCCGTGAGGCGTTTCGCTCTCCATCATCTCCGGAAGAAGATCCCCTGAAGACGAGCTCTGCTGAGCAGGGCTAAGATCCGAACTGCAAGATAAACGCTTCAGTCATTTTCCTCAGAAGTAAGGTAAGTTATCTTCACTATTAAGTATTTTGTGATTACTTACATCTCGTTAGAGGGCTGATCCCCGCGTGGATATTGTGCGGCAAGAGCACCCTCCAAGGCAGGTCCCTCTGGTGGAAATTTCTTCTCCCGTTTGGAAACCTTGGTTTCTAGACCTTCAGAGGTAGTCCTCTTCCTCCCCCGGGGCGAGAGAATGTCAGATTCTTCCCCTTGGTTATCCTCCCTCACGGAGGCGCTCATTCCCTCGGTTGGAACAGGTAGCGGTGGAGGCTCGCTTTTGCCCTCTTTATTCCCCCCTTCATCTTCCTTTGAGTGCACTGGGCGAGGTGCTGGCTCGAGCATCTTTTCCAGCACCGGATTGTCCAAGCCTTCAGGAAGGGGGGCCGAACACAGGATCATCTTCGCCTTTGTTATCCAGTCCTGGTCAAAGAGCGATTCTTCAGAATGATGTCATGATAAATAAAAAGACGGTGTGTTCGGCTAGGGGATTACTTACTTGGGCCGCGGTGCGGTTGCTGCTCAGGCCCACGTCCTCGGTAGTGTCTGGACACTCTATTTGGGGTCCGAAGAACGATTTGTACATCTCCTTGTGCGCTAGGCCGAGGAAATTCTGAATAGTGTGCGGTCCTTCCGGGTTGAACTCCCACATGCAGAGGGGCCGGCGTTTGCAAGGCTGGACTCGATGAACCAGCATGACTTGCATTACCATAACCAGACTGAAATCTCCCTCGAAGAGATCTTGGATACGGCTCTGCAGTATTGGCACTTCCTTGGCTGGACGCCAGCTCATCCCCCTGCTGATCCATGACATCAGTTGTGGTGGAGGGCCTGAGCGAAAGGTGGGGGAAGCTACCCACTTGGCACTTCTGGGAGCTGTGACGTAAAACCACTCCCGTTGCCATAGTTTGGACACTTCTGGAAAGGAACCCTTTGGCCATGGAGCACCAGCGATCTTGCTTATTAATGCACCTCCACACGCTGCGTGCTGCCCCTCGACCATCTTCGGCTTCACATCAAAGGTCTTGAGCCACAGGCCGAAGTGAGGGGTAATGTGGAGGAAGGCCTCACATACGATGATAAATGTCGAGATGTGAAGAAGGGAATCCGGGGCCAGATCGTGAAAATCTAGCCCGTAATAGAACATCAAACCCCTAACGAAGGGATCTAGAGTGAGGCCTAGTCCTCGGAGGAAGTGGGAGATGAACACGGTGTTCTCGTTGGGTTCGGGAGTAGGGACGACCTGCCCTCGGGCAGGCAGCCGATGTGAAACTTCGGCGGTCAGGTATCTGGCCTCCCTCAACTTCTTGATGTCCTCTTCCGTGACGGAGGAGGGCATCCACCGGCCCTAAAGGCTGGATCTGGACATGATTGAAAGTCTGAAGCAGCTAACCCGGGCTTTGGGTGTTAGAACTCGAGGCGGGGGAAGGATTCGATTGAGCACGGGAGGGAAAAAGTAAAAGCCTTGTCCCTTTATAAAGAGGGTGAATATCAAGCGTCCTCCTCGTGGCCGTTTGGGACTTGCCTAAATTCTAGGAGTCCTAGGCGTGATTGGGTTACCCACGTCCGTATTGATGAGAATCCCATAATAAGGGGAACACGATCTCTGCTTAGACAAGACGTGTCAAGAAACCACCTTGCGTTATGTGCGGGGCTGGTTAAAGAGAAACGGATCGAATAATTACCGGGCCATGGCGTGATGTCATACAGCCAAAACGTGTCAGCAGATTAGATTTGTTGAAATATTATTCTCTCTATGATGGTATGTGGAACTTATTTCGCAGGGTCGGACACTATCCTTGTATTCAAATTCTTACGTGGTGTATTTGGGAGAGGAACCTGCCTTGCAATGCCGAAGACAACACTGCGCGTCGGACTCATCGTCATTGAAGCTTGGTTCAGGGGCTACTGAGGGAGTCCTGGATTAGGGGGTCTCCGGACAGCCGGACTATATCCTTTGGCCGGACTGTTGGACTATGAAGACACAAGATTGAAGACTTCGTCCCGTGTACGGATGGGACTCTACTTGGCATGGAAGGCAAGCTAGGCAGTATAGATATGTATATCTCCTCCTTTGTAACTGACCTTGTGTAACCCTAGCCCCCTCCGGTGTCTATATAAACCGGAGGGTTTTAGTCCATAGGACAACATACAATCATACCATAGGCTAGCTTCTAGGGTTTAGCCTCTCCGATCTCGTGGTAGATCAACTCTTGTACTACTCATATCATCAAGAATAAATCAAGCAGGACGTAGGGTCTTACCTCCATCAAGAGGGCCCGAAACTTGGGTAAAACATCGTGTCCCCTGCCTCCTATTACCATCCGCCTTAGACGCACAGTTCGGGACCCCCTACCCGAGATCCGCCGGTTTTGACATCGACACACATCCTCACAAATACCGATAGGTACGATAGTTGATTTGCCAGCCATTTGCAAAGATATTTCAGTAGGTGTGAGTTTATTCAAATCAAGTTTTTTATATAAAGAGAAAGGCATAACACTAACACCAGCTCCCATATCACACAAAGCAGTTTTCACATAATTTCTTTTGATGGAGCAATGTATAGTTGGTATTCCTGGATCTCCAAGTTTTTTAGGTACTCCATATTTAAAAGTATAATTAGCAAGCATGGTGGATATTTCCAGCTTCCAGTATTTTTCTCTTATTGGTGATGATGTCTTTCATGTACTTTGCATAAGGAGCCATTTTTAAGATATCAGTCAAGCGAGTACGCGAAAAGACTGGCCTCAGCATTTCAGCAAAGCGTTCAAATTCTTCATCATCTTTCTTTTTAGTTGACTTAGGTGGAAAGGGCATAGGTTTTTGAACCCATGGTTCTCTTTCCTTACCGTGTTTTCTAGCAAAAAAGTCGCTTTTATCATATCTTTATTCTTGGGTTGTGGGTTATCAAGATCAACTGCTGGTTCTATCTCAACATCATTGTCTCGTTCTCTATTATTTGTTTGAGCTTCTTCATGAACCTCATCATTATCTTTTTCATTATCAGAAGGTGAGTGTTCACTACTAGATTGAGTTTTCGCATCAGAGATAGAAACTTCATTATCATTATCAGGAGGTTTTTCTACTTCAGGTTCACTAGCGACATGCAAAGTCATATCATTTTTCTTCTTCTTTTTCTTTTTATAAGGACTATGTGCATGAGTGTTAACCCTTTGAGAGTCTTGTTCAATTCTTTTTGGGTGTCCCTCAGGATAAAGTGGTTCCTGAGTCATCCTACCTTCTCTAGTCATTACTCTAACAACATGATCATTGGTATTATTCTTCATCTCATCTAGCAACTCTCTTTGAGATTTAGCAACTTGTTCTAACTAAGTTTGAACCATAGAAGCATGCTGCCCCACACCTCTATCATCCTTTGAGATTCTAAATAACAAGTGACTCAAGCGAGCAATCATATCAGAATTGTATTTCAATTGTTTCATAACATTTGCATTGAAGTGATCTTGCTTTCTAATGTAATTTTCAAACTCATAAAGGCATTGGACAGGGTACATATTGTGAGGATTATCATTATCATTGAATTTCATTAGAGAATTTGCCTCTACCACCTTAATTAGGTGGTGGTGGTATATCAAGCCCATGTATTTCTTCAATAGGAGGTAAATTTTTGACATCCTCGGCCTTAATACTTTTTTCCTTCATAGATTTATGTGCTTCTTGCATATCTTCAGGACTGAGATATAAGATACTCCTCTTCTTCGGAGTGGGTTCAGGTGGTGGTTCAGGAAGAGTCCAATCATCATAATTTTTCAATATGTTATTCAATAATTCTTTAGCTTGCCCAATAGTTCGTTCCGTGAAAACACAACCAGCACAACTATCTAGGAAATCCCTAGAAACATCGGTTAGTCCATTATATAAGATATCGAGTATTTCATTTTTCTTAAGAGGATCATCCAGCAAAGCATTAACCAATTAGAGAAGCCTCCCCCAAGCTTATGGGAGACTCTCTTCTTCAATTTGCACAAAGTTAAATATTTCCTGTAAGGCAACTTGTTTCTTGTGGGCAGGGAAATATTTTTCAGAGAAGTAATAAATCATGTCCTGGGGACTACGCACACAACCAGGAGCAAGAGTATTGTAACAATCTTTAGCATCACCCTTTAATGAGAACATAAATAATTTGAGAATATAATAATAGTGAATTTTCTCATCATGAGCAAAAAGGGTGGCCATGTCATTCAACTTAGTAAGATGTGCCACAATAGTTTCCGTTTCATAACCATGGAAAGGATCAGATTCAACCAAAGTAATCAACTCTGGGTCGACAGAGAATTCATAATCCTTATCGTTAATAAAGATAGGTGAAGTAGCAAACTGAGGATCACATTTCATTTTAGCATTCAAAGTCTTTTCTTTATACTTGCATAATAATTTTTCTAGATCATCTCTATCCTTACAAGCAAGAATGTCACTAGTTGTCTCCTCATTCATAACATAACCTTCTGGTACCTTAGGCAATTCATATCTAGGGGGACTAGTTCTAATAGGTGTTTCAAGATTTTCAGTTTCAAGCTCTTTATCACTTTCAGCATTCTCAAAAGCTTTAGTTCTAGCAAGTTGTTCATCAAGAAATTCACCTAGTGGCATGATGACCCACAAGTATATGGGATCAATTGTAGCTCTTTTTGATAAGTAGGAGTGTCGAACCCAACGAGGAGCAGAAGGAAATGACAAGTGGTTTTCTGCAAGGTAATGTCTTCCAGTGCTGAAATTGAAAGTAGTAGAGTAGTTTGATAGCAAGATAATTTGTAACGAGCAAGTAACGATAGTAGTAACAAAAGTGCAGCATGGTAGCCCAATCCTTTTGAGGCAAAGGACATGCCAAAACGGTCTCTTATGATAAGCAAAGCGTTCTTGAGGGTACACGGGAATTTCATCTAGTCACTTTCACCATGTTGGTTCGATTTGTGTTCACTACTTTGATAATTTGATATGTAGGTGGATCGGTGCTTAGGTGTTGTTCTTACTTGAACAAACCTCCTACTTATGATCAACCCTCCCGCAAGCATCTGCAACTATGAGAAAAGTATTAAGAATAAATTCTAACCAAGTATTAAACTTTTGGATCCAATTGGTCCCTTACGGAATAGCGCATAAACTGGGGTTTAAGATTCTGTCACTCTCGGAACCCATCATCTAATTGCTACTCCAGAATGCATTACCTTAGGCCCAAATATGGTGAAGTGTCATGTAGTCGACGTTCACATGAGACCACTAAGGGAATCACAACATACATACTATCAAAGTATCGAACACATATCAAGTTCACATGATTACTTGCAACATGATTTCTCCTGCGACCTCAAGAACAAAAGTAACTACTCACAAATGATAATCATGCTCAAGATCAGAGGGGTATTAAATAGCATATTGGATCTGAACATATAATCTTCCACCAAATAAACCATATAGTAATCAACTACAAGATGTAATCAACACTACTAGTCACCCACAAGCACCAATCTATAGTTCGGTAACAAGATTGAACACAAGAGATGAACTAGGGTTTGAGATGAGATGGTGCTGTTGAAGATGTTGATGGAGATTGCCCTCCCCAAGATGGGAGAGTTGTTGGTGATGACAATGATGATGATTTCCCCCTACAGGAGGGAAGTTCCCCCGGCGGAATCGCTCCGCCGGAGGGCAAAAGTGCTCCTGCCCAAGTTTCGCCTTGAGACGGCGGCGCTCCGTCCCGAAAGTCCTCTCCTTCTTTTTTTCTAGGTCAAAATGACTTATATACTAGAAGATGGGCACCAGAGGTGGGCCTGGGTGAGCACAACCCACGAGGGCGTGCCTGGGCTCCCTGGCGTGCCCAGGTGGGTTGTGCCCACCTAGTGGGCCTCCTCTAGTACTTATTTGCTCCAATATTCATCATACATTCCATAAAAGTTCTCCATGAAGTTTTAGCCTGTTAGGAGTTGTGCATAATAGGTAGCCTAATGTAGCTTTTCCAGGTTTAGATTTCCAGCTGCCGGAATTCTCCCTCTTTGTGTGTACCTTGCAAATTATGAGAGAAAAGGCATTAGAATTACTCCAAAAAGCATTATTATGTATAAAAACATCATAAATAATAGTAGGAAAACATGATGCAAAATGGACGTATCAACTCCCCCAAGCTTAGACCTCGCTTGTCGTCAAGCAAAAACCGAAATCGAAAAACATGTCCACATGCTTAGAGAGAGAGAGGTGTCGATAAAAACAAAATATGGGCATAGAATCATCATGTTCATTATTATAACAACAACAAACTTAAACATATGACTCTTATCATAGAACTTTTATCATAGACTTCTTATGAGTAAGTGACAGTTGCACACAATCGGAGTATAAAGCAAAAACTCTGTTAGAAACCAACAAACTATGTTCTCAGTCAACTTTGCAACTACAATTCATCATCTTTTCAGGAAGGGTCACGTATCGGAGCTTTTAGGCAAGTCCACACACTCAACCATCATATATTCTTCTATGACGGCTAACACTCACCGCATACACATGAGCAAAACGTTTCAACCAGACACATAGAAAGATAGGGGCTTATAGTTTTGCCTCCCAACGTATTCACCTCAAGGGTGATGTCAACAATAATAACTCATGTTACACATACTCAACTGGACATATGTGCCTAGATCTTTCCTCACCACATGATGCTTGCCAAAGGAGAAAATAAGAAGGGATAGAGAGAAAACTTTGACTCTTTGCATAAAAGTAAATACATAGAAGTAAAAGATAAGCCCTTCGCAGAGGGAAGCAGAGATTGCCATGTGCTTATTTGTTTGTATTCTCAACCCCTTAGTTCAAAAGAACGTCAAGTTGTATTGCCCCTTGTGATAGCGACCTTTCTTATGCAGTCTGTCGCTTTTATTCTTCACCATCACAAGTTCGTACAACGCTCAATTTTCTCTTACACTAAATGATCTCACATTTCCAGAAGCAATTTTTATTGCCTTATTTCACCGATGACAACTTACTTGAGGGATCTTGCTCAATCCCTAGGTAGGTACGATGGACTCTTGAAAATTAGATTTGGGTTTAAGGGTTTTTGGATGCACAAGTAGTATCTCTACTTAGTGCGGAATTTTTGGGTAGCAAAGATAGGGGGCAAGCACCACATGTTAAACAATCTATGACAATATGACTTCTATGTGAATATGAACAAACATAAATCATTAAGTTGTCTTCCTTGTCCAACGTCAACAATTTTGGCATATAATATTTTGATGGGGGCTCACAATCACAAAAGATTTATAGGATATTATATTTATATGTGAATCTTCTCTTCCCTTATTAATTCTTTCATGAGTTTCATCATTGACTAATGTTATGTTTGTCAATCTCTAATAAAATTTCCTACTTATACTTTTCCTATGTGGTTTCGTCACCTACCATAAGATCAGCGTATGATCCTTTTTATTTATTTTCCTTTCTTCTTATTTATTTCCTTTCTTTTTAGTACAACTTGAAAGTAAAAAAAGTGAAAACTCAAACTAAATTTTATTATATATCTCGCACACGATTACAGAGATAGATCACTAAGAAAACTCTGTAAAAGAAAGGATTGAACTAAACTTTTATTCATCTAAAGCAAACGATCGAACTAAAATAAGTAAAGGCAAAAGATAGTGGGGATGATACGATACCGGGGCACCTCCCCCAAGCTTGGCGGAAGCCAAGGGGAGTGCCCATATCCAATACTCAATTTTCTTTTGGTGATGAAGAAGAAGGTTGCGATGAAGTGATCCTGTCCTTAAGGATCAAGAGATTCTCCAATCGACGGATGACGCTCTGGACGTGGATGATGTGATCTTGATGCAGGATATTTTCACGGGTGAGATACTTATTTTGCATACGAATCGTTTCAATGATGCAAAAGGCTTCATTCTCAGTAGGAGTAAGAAGAGCATAGTAAGGTTTAAGGATATCTTCTTCTTCCTCCTCGGCTGGCAGTGCTTGCTCGAACATCGAGGGTTGATCTACAGTAGCCTCCTTGCTCTCGTCTCCCTTGACGGCGTCTACATGCTCTTCTCTCTTCAGCTCGATCTTCATCAACCAAGCATCCTCTTCTACGTTGTTCGAGGAGGAAGAATTCATGATGCCTGGCTTAACAGATCTGACCAAAAATAGCAAGAAAAGAGAACAACAGGTTTCTCCGTGATACGGTGGTCAATAGGTTCAGGGGGGGTATAGGTATGCTTCCTGGAAGTTTCTTATTTTCCTAATTTTCTAAATATTCCAAAACTGACAAAAAATATTTTTTGCGGATTTTTCGGAGTCTGTTTACTTACCGTATCACGTACCTCCTTATTTTCACGATTCTGGAGTGTTCTGAAAGGACTCTTTTATGTGTTCTTCCGATGTCAAAGTTTGGATAATATTACTTTCAACATTAATGGGCGTACCTGAGATATAATGTTTTATTCATTGCTCGTTAACAACCTTTGGGTGAGTACCTTCGGCTTTATTTATTTTGATGGCTCCAGAATGATAAACCTCCTCGATAATATAGGGTCCTTCCCATTTTGAGAGGAGTTTTCCTGCAAAGAATCTAAAATGAGAGTTGTACAAAAGAACATATTCTCCGACTTTAAACTCACGCTTTTGGATTCTTTTATCATGCCATCTTTTAACCTTTTCTTTAAATAACTTGGCATTTTCATGAGCTTGGGTTCTCCATTCATCTAATGAGCTAATATCAAATAACCTCTTTTCACCGCCAAGTTCAAAATCATAGTTGAGTTCTTTGATTGCCCAATATGCTTTATGTTCTAACTCAAGAGGCAAATGACAAGCTTTTCCATAAACCATTTTATAAGGAGACATACCCATAGGATTTTTATATGCTATTCTATAAGCCCAAAGTGCATCATCTAATTTCTTAGACCAATTCTTCCGGGACCTATTGACAGTCTTTTGCAAAGTTAATTTTATTTCTCTATTACTAAGTTCAACTTGACCACTAGAATGAGGATGATAAGGTGATGCAATTCTATGGTTAACATCATACTTGGCAAGCATTTTACAAAAAGCACCATGAATAAAGTTTGAACCACCATCAGTCATTAAATATCCAAGGACTCCAAACCTTGGGAAAATAACTTCCTTAAGCATTTTAATAGAGGTGTTGTGTGGTTGGAATAGCTTCTACCCATTTAGTAACATAATCAACAGTAACCAAAATATGTGTATACCCATTAGAAGAAGGAAAAGGTCCCATGTAATCAAATCCCCAAACATCAAATGGTTCAACAACAAGTGAATAATTCATAGGCATTTCTTGGGGCTTACTGATATTACCTATTCTTTGACATTCATCACAAGATAAGACGAACTTACGGGCATCCTTGAAGAGAGTAGGCCAATAAAATCCAGATTGCAATACCTTGTGAGTAGTTCTATCTCCAGCATGATGTCCTCCATATGCTTCGGAGTGACATTTCCATAGGATTTGTCCCTGTTCATGCTCAGGTACACAACATCTAATAATACCATCTACTCCTTCTTTATAAAGACGTGGGTCATCCCAAAAGTAGTGTCTTAAATCATAGAAGAATTTTTTTTCTTTTGTTGGTATGTGAAACTAGGTGGTAAATATTTAGCAACAATGTAATTAGCATAGTCAGCATACCAAGGAGTATTATGAGCAACATTTATTGCAGCCAACTTCTCATCAGGAAAACTATCATCAATAGGTAGTGGGTCATCAAGCAGATTTTCAAGCCTAGGAAAATTATCAGCTATGGGGTTCTTAACTCCTTTTCTATTAGTGATATGTAAATAAAATTCTTGTAGCAAGAGAACCTATCGAATAAGTCTAGCTTTAGCACCTTTCTTTTCCATAAGATATTTAATAGCAGCATGGTCGGTGTGAACAATTGCTTTTGAATCAACAATGTAGGATCTAAATTTCTCACAAGCAAATACCACTGCTAAGAATTATTTTTCGGTAGTTGCATAATTTCGTTGAGCACTGTCTAGAGTTTTACTAGCATAATGAATAACATTCAGTTTCTTATCAACTCTTTCTCCTAGAACAACACAAACATCATAATCACTAGCATCACACATAATTTCGAAAGGCAAGTTCCAATCTGGTGGTTGAAAAATAGGTGCAGAAATTAAGGCTTTCTTGAGTGTTTCGAAGGCTTCTAAACAATCATTATAAAAAACAAACGGAATTTTATTTTGCAAAAGATTCGTAAGAGGCCTAGAAATTTTAGAGAAGTCTTTGATAAATCTCCTATAGAAACCAACATGACCTAGGAAACTACGAATACCTTTGATATCTTTAGGACATGGCATTTTCTCAATTGCACCAACCTTAGCTTTGTCCACTTCAATACCTCTTTCAGAAATTTTATGACCCAAGACAATGCCTTCATTAACCATAAAGTGGCACTTCTCCCAATTCAAGACAAGACTTGTTTGTTCACATATCTGCAAAACTCGATCAAGATTGCTTGAACAATCATCAAAAGATTTCCCATAAGCAGAGAAGTCATCCATGAAAACCTCAACAATCTTTTCACAAAAGTCAGAGAATATAGCAGTCATACATCTTTGAAAGGTAGCAGGTGCATTGCATAAACCAAAAGGCATACGTCTATAAGCATAAGTTCCAAAGGGACAAGTAAAAGTGGTCTTTTCTTGATCAGGTTGAGAAATAGGTATTTGTGAAAAACCTGAATATACATCAAGGAAGAAAAAATGTGTGTGCTTATATAATCTGCATTTGATCAATAAAAGGCTGAGGGTGATGATCTTTTCTAGTTGCTTTGTTTAATTTTCTAAACTAAATTACCATTATATAACCTGTAACAATTCTTTGTGGAATAAGTTCATTCTTATCATTAGGAACAATAGTAATACCTCCTTTCTTAGGGACACAATGAACATGACTTACCCATCTACTATCAGCTATAGGATAAATTATACCTGCTTCCAAAAGTTTTAAGATTTCTGTTATTACCACTTCCTTCATTTTTGGATTTAATAGACATTGGTGATCAACAATGGGTTTAGCATCAGGTTCCATATTAATCTTGTGCTGACATAGAGTGGTACTAATGCCCTTCAAATCATCAAGAGTATATCCAATAGCAGCTCGGTGCTTCCTTAGAACTTTCAATAATCTTTCTTCTTCATGTTCTGAAAGGTTAGCACTAATAATAATAGGATATATCTTCTTTTCATAAAGATAAGCATATTTCAGAGTGTCTGGCACACAGGATCACCTTTAGGTGGAGGAGGACCTGCTAGTGTTTCAATAGGCAAATTGTGTTTAATTAGAGGACGTTGTTCAAAGAAAATTTGATCTATTTCATTTCTTTGATGCATATGTAAATCATTTTCATGGTCTAGCAAATATTGTTCTAAAGGATCAGTAGGTGGTACAACAATAGAAGCAAGACCAATTATTTCATCATCACTAGGCAATTCTTTTTCATGAAGCTTTCTACTAAACTTGGAAAAATTAAACTCATGAGATTCATCACCAAAACTAACATTGACAGTTTGTTTCTCAAAATCTATCTTAGCATTAACGATGTTCAAGAAAGGTCTACCAAAGATAATGGGACAAAAGTCATCTTGTGGGGAACCAAGAACAAGAAAATCAATAGGGTATTTTATTTTCCCACACAAGACTTCAATATCTCTAACAATCCCAAGTGGTGTGATGATATCTCTATTAGCAAGTTTAATAGTGGCATCTATTTCTTCTATTTTAGAGGGTGCTATGTCATCCATAATTTCTTGATAAAGGGTAAAGGGGATGACACTTACGCTAGCACCTATGTCACATAAACCATGATAACAGTGATCTCCTATTTTAACTGAGACAACATGCATGCCAACAACAGGTCTATGTTTATCTTCTTTATCAGGTTTAACAATTCTAGTAGCTTCATTACAGAAGTAAATAACATGCCCATCTATATTTTCTTCTAGGATATCCTTAACCATAACAACGCTAGGCTCTACTTTGATTTGTTCATCAGTTTTAGGTGTTCTAATATAGCTTTTGTTAACCACAGTTGAAACTTTAGTATGTTCCTTTATCCTAACAGGGAAAGGTGGTTTCTCAATATAAGTAGTAGGAACAACTGGATCAACATTATAAAGTATAGTTTCTTCCTTAGCTAGTACCGGTTCTTTAATTTCTTATTTAATAGGTGGGTGATATTTAAACCACTTCTCTTTAGGGAGATCAACATGTGTAGCAAATGATTCACAAAAGGAGGCTACTATCTCAAAGTCAAGTCCATATTTAGAGCTAAACTTTTGAAAAGCATCGGTATTCATAAAGGATTTAACACAATCATACTTTAGCTTAATACCTGACTCTTTACCTTCATCGAGTTCCCATTCTTCAAAGTTGCATTTAATTATTTCGAAAAGATCCCACCGGAATTCAATAGTCTTCTTTATAAAAGAACAACGCAAGAAGTATCAAGCATGGATCGATCATTATGAGAAAGTCGAGCATAAAAAATATGGATAATAATTTCTCTTGAGAGATCATGATTGGGGCATGAATATAACATTGACTTAAGCCTCACCCAAACTAGAGAGATACTTTCTCCTTCACAAGGCCAAAAATTATATATGTAATTCTGATCACGATGAACTAGATGCATAGGATAATTTTTTTAGTGGAACTCCAATTTCAATCGATTCTAATTCCAAGATCCGATATCATCGCATAGCCTATACCATGCCAATGCTTTTCCCTTCAAAGATAAAGGGAAAACCTTCTTCATAACTTCATCTCTGGGTAAACCTGCAAGCTTGAAAAATCCACAAATTTGTTCCACATATATCAAGTGCATATCAGGATGTTCGGTTCCATCTCTCGCATAAGGATTAGCTAGCAGTTGTTCTATCATACCCGAAGGAATTTCATATTCAATATTTTCAGTAAGTGCAGTGGGTTGAGGGGTAGCTAATTGTGGTTTCGGTCGAGGTGAAGATACCCCGAGCAAACTCCTCAAAGGATTGTTTTCCATAGTAACAAGTGATAGTAAATTTCAACACACTAGATAAATGTTTCCTTACCAAATTCCACTTACCAAAGAGGCTTCACTCCCCGGCAATGGCGCCAGAAAATAGCCTTGATGAACCACAAGTATATGGGATCAATTGTAGCTCTTTTTGAAAAGTAAGAGTGTCTAACCTAACGAGGAGCAGAAGGAAATGACAAGTGGTTTTCAACAAGGTAATGTCTACAAGTGCTGAAATTGTAAGTAGCAGAGTAGTTTGATAGCAAGATAATTTGTAACGAGCACGTAACGATAGTAGTAACAAAAGTGCGCCAAGGTAGCCCAATCCTTTTGAGGCAAAGGACAGGCCAAAACGTTCTCTTATGATATGCAAAGCATTCTTGAGGGTGCATGATACGTCTCCGTCGTATCTATAATTTTTGATTGTTTCATGCCAATATTGTACAACTTTTACATACTTTTGGCAAATTTTTATATGATTTATTGGACTAACCTATTGATCCAGTGCCCAGTGCCAGTTCCTGTTTTTTGCATGTTTTTTGTATCGCAGAATATCCATATCAAACGAAGTCCAAATGCAATAAAATTTCACGGAGAATTATTTTGGAATATATGTGATTACTGGAGTTGGAATCACCGCAAAGGAGGCCCACACATCCCATAAGACACCAGGGCACGCAGAGGCCCCTGGCGCGTGGTGGTGGGTTGTTCCCTCCTCGAACGTCGGTTGGAGCTCTACTTAGGGCGCAAGGAAGCTTGTATCCGGAAAAAATTGTGTTAAAATCTCAGCGCAATCGGAGTTACGGATCTCCCGGAATATAAGAAACAGTTTGCGGCCAGATCGAGGGAACACGAAACAGAAGAGAACAAAGAGGGAGATCCAATCTCAGAGGGGCTCCCGCCCGTCCACCTCCATGGAGGCCATGGACAAGAGGGGGAACTCTCCTCCCATCTAGGGGGGAGGCCAAGGAATAAGAAGAAGGAGGGGGGCTCTCTCTCCCCCTCTCTCCCGGTGGCGCCGGAGTGCCACTGGGGCAAGGATCGTGACGGTGATCTACATCAACAATCTTGCTACCATCAACAACAACTCTCCCCCTATATGCAGCAGTGTAACACCCCTTCTCCCCACTGTAATCTCTACTTAAACATGGTGCTCAACTCCATATGTTATTTCCTAATGATCTATGGTTATCCTATGATGTTTGAGTAGATCCGTTTTGCCCTATGGGTTAATCGTGATCCTGGTTGGTATGATTGTATATTTTATTTATGGTGCTGTCCTACGGTGCCTTTCGTCTCGCGCAAATGTGAGGGGCCCTCGCTGTAGGGTGTTGCAATATGTCCATGGTTCACTTATGGTGGGTTGTGAGAGTGACAGAAGCTTAAATCGGAGTAAGTGGGTTATGGCATATGGGAGTAAAGAGGACTTGATACTTAATGCTATGGTCGGGTTTCACGACCTTAATGATCTTTAGTAGTTGCAGATGCTTGCTAGGGGTCCAATCATAAGTGCATATGATCCAAGTAGAGAAAGTATGTTAGCTCATGCCTCTCCCTCATATAGAACTGCAAGAATGATTACCGGTACTTGTTATCAATTACCTAGGGAGAAATGACTTTCTTGTTGACAAAAGCTATCCACTTTAATTACCTTGCAATTTATTTGTAGTTTTATTCCCGCAAAGTACTCGTAGATTTATTCTTGCCAAATAGTTTCATACTTGTTTCTGGTAAAGCAAACGTCAAGTGTGCGTAGAGTTGTATCGGTGGTCGATAGAACTTGAGGGAATACTTGTTCTACCTTTAGCTCCTCATTGGGTTCAAAACTCTTATTTATCTAAGAAGGCTACAAACGATCCCCTATACTTGTGGGTTATCAATACACGGGAATTTTATCTAGTCATTTTCACCATGTTGGTTCAATTTGTGTTCGCTACTTTGATAATTTGATATGTGGGTGGACCGGTGCTTAGGTGCTGTTCTTACTTGAACAAACCTCCTACTTATGATTAACCCTCTCGCAAGCATCCGCAACTACAAGAAAAGTATTAAGAATAAATTCTAACCATAGCATTAAACTTTTGGATCCAATCGGTCCTTACAGAATAGCGCATAAGCTGGGGTTTAAGCTTCTGTCACTCTCACAACTCAACATCTAATTGCTACTCCACAATGCATTCCCTTAGGCCCAAATATGGTGAAGTGTCATGTAGTCGATGTTCACATGACACCACTAAGGGAATCACAACATACATACTATCAAAATATCGAACACATATCAAGTTCACATGATTACTTGCAACATGAGTTCTCCCGTGACCTCAAGAACAAAAGTAAGTACTCACAAATAATAATCATGCTCAAGATCAGAGGGGTATTAAATAGCATATTGGATTTGAACATATAATCTTCCACCAAATAAACCATATAGTAATCAACTACAACATGTAATCAACACTACTAGTCACCCACAAGTACCAATCTACAGTTCTGGTAACAAGATTGAACACAAGAGATGAACTAGGGTTTGAGATGAGATGGTGCTGTTGAAGATGTTGATGGAGATTGCCCTCCCCAAGATGGAAGAGTTGTTGGTGATGATGATGACGATGATTTCCTCCTCCAGGAGGGAAGTTCCCCCGGCGGAATCACTCCGTCGGAGGGCAAAAGTGCTCCTGCCCAAGTTCCGCCTTGAGACGACAGTGCTCCGTCCCGGAAGCCCTCTCCTTTTTTCTAGGTCAAAATGACTTATATACCAGAAGATGGGCACCGGAGGTGGGACTGGGTGAGCACAACCCACCAGGGTGTGCCCGGGCTCCCTGCGCGCCCAGGTGGGTTGTGCCCACCTAGTGGGCTTCCTCTGGTACTTATTTCCTCCAATATTCATCATATATTCCATAAAAATTCTCCGTGAAGTTTTAGCCAGTTTGGAGTTGTGCAGAATAGGTAGCCTGATGTAGATTTTCTAGGTCCAGATTTCCAGCTGCTGGAATTCTCCCTCTTCGTGTGTACCTTGCAAATTATGAGAGAAAAGGCATTAGAATTACTCCAAAAAGCAATATTATGTGTAAAAACATCATAAATAACAGTAGGAAAACCTGATGCAAAATGGACGTATCATGGCACATTATCATCAAGCAAGGTACTAGCATCATCATAAATATCATTCATAGCAGAAGTAGCATCATCAATAACTTGTGACATATCAGGATTGATAGCATGTGGTGTTGTTGCAAGTCTACTTATAATAGATGGTGAATCAAGTGTAGAGTTAGATGGCAGTTCCTTACCTCCCTCGTCTTAGAGGGAAAAAGCTTAGTCTTAGCGTCCTTCAGATTCTTCATAGTAGTAATTTGATAATAATCCCAAGTGACTCAACAAATCTAGCTATGATCCTTGGCAACGGCGCGAGACAAAGGTCTTGATAACCCACAAGTATAGGGGGTCACAACGGTTTTCGAGGGTAGATATTCAGCCCAAATTTATTGATTCGACACAAGGGGAGCCAAAGAATATTTGCAAGTATTAACAGTTGAGTTGTCAATTCAACCACACATGGAGATTAATTATCTACAACAAAGTGATCAGTAGCAAAGTAGTGTGATAGTTTTGATAGTAGTAGCAGCAACAGTAACAGTAACAGTGATAGTAATAGTTTTGTAGTAGTGACAATAGTAATACACTACAAAAAAGACATCCGTGACATTTTGGGTCGAACGATTTTTTTGTCATACTTATGACACTTCTATGACAATAATTGTGACAAAACATGGTATCATCATAGATGTGGTGGGGTCCTACTTCTATGACAAAAAATCATGACAGAAAATGGGCTTTTCGTCCTGGGCAGGCCGGAGACGCAGCTGCATGACATTCTTTGGGCCGTCCATGACGGAAAAAACCGTGGTAGAAGCGAGGGCGTGGAAAATATCAGGGTGTTCCCGGTTACGGTGGGTGGTCGGGGCCGAGCGATGCGCGTTTCTCTCATACACGCACGCGCGTGGGTGCGAGGCGTTGGGCTCTAACTGAACCTGAGCAACTGCACTGTAGGCTACACGTTACTGAACCCGAGCGATCGATCGATGGCTGTTAACTGAACCCGATCAAGCGATTTCTTTGCTACTGCTGCTAACTGAAGCCGGTCGATGCTGCCTCTGGATTAACAGTGAGCGTTGCTGAGGGGGTGGGGGGGGGGGGTTGGATGAACATCTCTCGGTGGGGTGGATGAACATGACCCCGTGGTGTTACCTCTGGATGAATAGTGAGCGTTGCTGGGGGGTTTGGATGAACAGTTCCTGTTGGGGGTGGATGAACATGACCCCGTGGTGTTGCCTGTGGATGAACAGGACCCCGATTGATCGAGCCGGTTGGGGCTGGATGAACAGGACCCCGTGGAGGGCTGGATGAACAGGACCACTCCGTGGAGGGCAGGATGAACAGGAGACGGTGGAGGGCTGGATGAACAGTAGCCTGTGGAGGGGTGGTTGAACAGGATCCCGTGGAGAGGGCTGGTTGAACAGTAGCTGGTGGAGTAGCGCGCGGTGGAGGCTGGATGAACAGGAGCCTGTGGATGAACAGTAGCCCGTGGAGGCTGGAGGGGGTCGATGGTAGAGATGAACAGTATCCCGTGGAATCCCGTTTTGTGGTACGCCACACCCCTCCCGATCAACAGGACCCCCGTTTTGACCGTAGGAGGACCGTTTCCTCCATTTTGCGGTATGCCAGACCCCTCCCAATGAATATGATCCCGTTTCGAACGTGGCCTGTCGAACACAAGGCCGTTTCCTCCATTATGTGGTACGCCAGGCCTCGTTTCCATCGGTTGTTCCGTCCAAGCCCTCCCGATGAACACGATGACGCATTCCATTCCGACCTAGCTGGTTGGCTCCCCATGAACACGACGATGACGTAGTTTCTCCGTTTCGACCCAGCCATGTACACGAGCCCTCGCCATACATATGCGCGAGTAGGCGTTCGAGACCCTGCCCGTATGTACATATGTGGCCGTATTTTCTTTCTTGCACACTTGGCGCTGTACGTACGTGTACATGCTACGTGCGCGCCTCTACTATGACACGTGCACGCCTCTACATCGACCAATATGTACATACACGTTCGCGACCAGAATGACAATGCTACGTACGCTTCGACCAGGTGGGTCCTGACTGCCAGGCACTTCCTTGCCTGCAAAGATGTAGCTGGTGGGTCCCAGTAGTCAGGGGGGGCGAATCGTTTTTTTGCCGGGACGCACTTCCTTGCATGCGAAGATGTAGCTGATGGGTCCCAACAGTCAGGGGGAAACATTTTTTTCATGAAATACGGTGGCCCGTCTGGTGGGTCACCGCTGTCAGGTGGAGGAATAATTATTTTGCGCTTAATAAGGAGGCACTTCCTTGCTGCAGCCGTGGACCCAGCTGTCAGCCTCTCCACGTACAGTCCATGTCCGATGGAAGCCGTTCCTTAACCACGTTGACCACGCCGCGCCGAGAGCACCAGGGCGGTGGATGACGACGAGGCCTAGGAAGGGGATGACGCGGAGCCAGGGAAGACGCGACAGTGGATGCCCACACGTAGAGGAGTATGAGGGTTCACTGGTTCGCTGCGGTGTGAGGCTGTCGTCGCCGCAGAATAACAGGGGGTGTGGGTGAGTAGAGGGATGGCCTGGCCTGCGGTGGGAGTAGTAGGGGCAGTGAGGCCTCCGCCGCATTGCAGCCGGCCATGGGAGGTAGGAGCACGAGGCACGACCAGTGCTGGTTTAGGCGGCTGGAGCAAGAAGACCAGAGGTTGAAGAAGCAGTACGGCTGTTGGATGGACATCATAGAGTCACTGAATCTAGAATCTTGCATATTGACTAAGTTGACAAAGGCCTCCGTCCCCGTCAACTTAGTAGGCCCACAAGTCAGCCTGCAACTATACCGGGTCCCAGCTAGCAGGGAGAGTATTCATTTTTTGTGCGTAATAAGGACACACGTCCTTGCGTTCGAAGATATAGCTGGTGGGTCCAAGCTGTCAGCGGCGGTAACGTTTTTTTCACGAAATACAGAGGCCCTTTTGGTGGGTCCCAGATGTCAGGTGGAGGAATCATTATTTTGCGCGTAATAAGGAGGCATTTCCTTGCGTGCGGCCGTGGACCCAGCTGTCAGCCTCTCCACGTATAGTCCACTTCAGATGCATGTCGGTCATTGAGCACGTTGACCATGCCGCGCCGAGAGCACCAGGGCGGTGGACGACGGCGAGGCCTAGGAAGGGAACGACACGGAGGCAGGGAAGACTCGGCAGTTGTTTCCCACGCGGAGGGGAGTACGACTGTACGAGGGTTTACTGGTTCGTCTACCGTCGCCAGAGAATAACAATAGGTGTGGGTGAGTAGAGGGATGGCTAGGCCAGCTATGGGAGTACGATGGGGCGGTGAGGCCTGCGCGGCAGCACAGCCGGCCGCGGGGAGGATGGAGTAGGCAGTCCCACCGGCGCTTGTTTGAGCGGCTGGAGCAGGAAGAGTAGAGATTGAAGAAGCACGACGGCCGTTGGATGGACATCCAACAGTCACTGCTTGTGCATCAACCTTTTTATTAGGAAAGCTTCAAATCTGTGGAAAACATCATACAACCCATCTGCCATTATTTCTAATAATATACAACCCATTTGCTAATTCTTAAGGTTTTTTTGGAGCCCATATTCTTTTTGTTAGCATTACAGCCCATATTGTGGCCACAGTTAAAAAAATATACGAAATTTTGCATATTTCGGTGCGGTCCGAACTGTTTTTAATCCCAAAATTTCGAGTCGAATTCAAACTGATTTTAAAAATAAATGTATATCAATATAAAACCCAACAAATTGTCCACGCATAAAAATCAATGCAATTTAAAATCTTGAAATGAAAAAAAAGAAATTTGAAACTAATTGCCGGTTTGATGTGTTTTAAAAATGTACAACCCATTTCTCATTACTGATAGGCCATTTTCTCGGCCAGCCGAATGAAGCTCTCCTCGTCTTGAAAGATTTGCAGCCCAACAGGCCTGACAAAGCGACTTACTTGGAAAATCATAAAAAAACGGGGCTCTTCCGATGGAAGTCGGTCGTTGACCACATTGACCACGCCGCGCCGAGAGCACCAAGGCGGTGGACGACGGTGAGGCCTAGGAAGGGGACGACACGGAGCCGGGGAATACGTGGCAGTGGATGCCCACGTGGAGAGGAGTACGAGGGTTCACTGGTTCGGCTACGGTGTGAGGCCGCCGTCGCCGCAGAATAACAGGGGGTGTGGGTGAGTGGAGGGATGGCCTGGCCAGCGGTGGGAGTAGTATGGGGGCGGTGAGGCCTCCGTGGTAGCACAGCCGGCCATCGGAGGCAGGAGCAGGCGGCACGACCGGCGCTGCTTTGGGCGGCTGGAGCAAGAAGAACAGAGGTTGAAGACGCACTAAGGCCGTTGGATGGACATCGTACGATCACTTGAGCTAGAATCGTTCATATTGACTAAGTTGACAAAGCCCTCCGTCCTCGTCAACTTAGTAGGCCCACAAGTCCGCCTCCCACTATGGTGGGTCCCAGCTAGCAGGGGGTATTCATTTTTTTGTGCGCAATAAGGAGGCACTTCCTTGCGTGCGAAGATATAGTTGGTGGGTCCGACCTGTCAGCAGAGGGAACGTTTTTTTTCGCGAAATATAGAGGCCCTTCCGGCGGGCCCCAGATGTCAGGTGGAGGAATCATTATTTTGCTCGTAATAAGGAGGCATTTCCTTGTGTGCGGCCGTGGACCCACCTGTCAGCCTCTCCACGTACAGTCCACTTCCGATGGATGTCGTTTGTTGACCACGTTGACCACGCTGTGCCGAGAGTACCAGGGTGGTGGATGATGGCGAGGCCTGCGAAGGGAACGACATGGAGCCAGGGAAGACACAACAGTGGCTGCCCATGCGGTGGAGAGTATGAGGGTTGACTGGTTTGGTTGCCGTCGCCGGAAAATAACAGGAGGTGTGGGTGAGTAGAGGGGTAGACAGGCCAGGGATGCGAGTATATGATGGGGCCGTGAAGCCTGCCCGGTAGCACAGCCGGCCACGGGAGGCAGGAGCAGGCGGTTCCGACGGCGCTGGTTTGGGCAGCTGGGGCAGGAAGATCGATTGTTGACTAAGTTTTTTTGATAAACCTAGTGTACGCATGAACTTAGTAGGGCCACAAGTCAGCCTCCAAATCTGTGGCAGACAACATAGATCCCATTTGCTATTTTTTAATAATTTGCAGCCCATTTGCTAATTCTTAAGTAATTTATTACAACCCATTTTCTGCCCACGACCACGGTCAAAAAGTTCAACCTTATTTTGCATATTTTGGTGGAGTCCGAACTTTTGTAATCCCGAAATGATAAACATTTTTTAAGAACTTATTGATTTGTCAAAAAAATCGTTTTGTTTAAGCAAATAAGGGACAATTGAGTTGGTTTAAGGGAAAACCAGTGGTAAAAAAATCAGCGTTGGGAGGGAAAAAACAACAAAAATAAGGATGTGAATATGAAAAGGGAATTTTATGTATTTTCAATATAATGATATGTGTATATGAACTAGTAAAACTATAGGTAGAGATTAGAAAACAGATGTAGGACATGCGTTTCAAGAGGAAAATAGACCTGGGCTGTGTGTTTGATTCGGTAAAAAAAGTGCTTGCTGATGTTGTAAGACAAAATATAACTAACGCTGGCGGGCCAGAGGCTAGTAGATACCTACTAGATCTTTGTGCCTCGTTGTCGTCATGGGCTGGGCCTGTTAAAAACAAAACCAAGCCTGGGCAGTGTATAGCCCAGTTGAAACTCGCTCGACTTGAAAAAACAACATACGTGCTCAATAAACGGGAGAATTCTGCAAGTACAGACTGATAACTGGGATGCAGCAGGGATATTTTTTTTCATCGTGATAATAAGAGCATGCATTTGTTTCGAAAATTTTGGAGAACTAGGAATTCGAACGGCAGGTGCTTATGCTATCCATCAAATAAAAATCAGGTGCCTGAAAATTTGTTTCGAAACAAATGATTCAGTTTTATATCCATGTCGACCCTTGGCATGATGGTTGGAAGCAAATGCCAAGTTCATACCAAAAGATCGTTAACACCAATACCAACTTGCGGACGACAAGGTAGTACAAGTACCAATACCAAACTAACTTATAATCTTTTTACTCCTGGCCCTAGTGTTTGTCTGGTAGAAAATCTTGTAGAGGACCAGCTCCCGCTCCTTCTCTTGCTCCAGGTCCCCGAGGTGGTACTGGTGCATCACCCAGTTGGTCCTCTGCTGGTCGAAGTTCTTGTTGTTGTGCAGCACCAGAACCTTTTTGCTGCTCGTCTGCCGGCCGTTGACCATCACCGACAAGGTATTGCCGGTGTTGTGCCACATCGCGTGCATGCCGCACTCCGACTGTATCTTGCGACGCGTCCACGTGCCCCTTTTGAACGCGCTGGAAGAAATTCTTGCTTAGGCCACTCAGTGTGATACCTGCAGTATTGTCAAAAACAGGTTTTAGTGTATGTAGTTGGCGTTTTCATAACATCTTTGGCATGTTGTAGTCACTTGTTTCACTTTTTGTTAACTGTCAAATTGTAATTGCTTCACCAGGTCTGCATCCAAAAAGAAAAATAGAGCTATAAACAAAGGAATATGTTTGTGCAAGTAGACGGCCGATCGGTGTCTTACCTGGAAGTTTCTCAGGATGGGTGTTATGCCGTGCTCGCTGTCAATGGTTGGTATGAACAAATCAATGAGAGGGTGAGATCTCGCGCTGTCAGCACTCACTTTGGCCTCAAGGTGCTCGATCGACTCCTGATCCGTGAGATCAAAGTTGACGCGAGCCGGCAGCACCGGCCAATCCTTCTTCGACTTGCATGGGTTAATTCCAGTTATGGTACTCAATGTATGATCAATCGACTGTTTTAAGTGAATGATGAAAGATTTCGACAGATAAGTGGTACTCCAAATCTGAAGTCCAGAATACCCAAACACGCCGCCGGGATTCTTGTGTCACCTCATGCGCAGCGTGTTGTCACGTCAATTCAATGTGTGGACATGATGAATAATTTGACCCACGTATACTAGTACTGCTACTGTACTACTTACTAGTCGTATTTAGTGTCACATTTTAACCATAGGTTTAACTAAGAAGTACGCACTTGAAGCCTAAGTGATATATATATATATATATATATATATATATATATATATATATATATATATATATATATATATATACTACACAGCATCTCCATCATCATTATTAGTACATCCTGCGCATGTGAGTTATGATGCACTTGATTCCAGAAAGGTATCTATCCTTCAAACCAGAGGAGTGCTTCAAACTAACAACAGTACATAATATCCAACAAAAGAGGGTCGTGCTACAGCAGCAGAATACATGGCTCAGTCTACATATCAGTATGAATCAAGTTGTGCATATTTGCTGTTGGCATGAACCACATCGCCGCATGTCGGGTTTGCAAAAGCCATCCATCGCATGGAAGCTTGATGCCTTTCACACACTGAAGATTATTTGGCAACAAGTTGTGTTGACGAATCTCTGGATATGGTGATTCATGAAACCCATGGTATGATGTGTAAACATAGCCCCCCTGGCGAATGGAAGTTGCATAGCACGGTAATCATCACCGATGATATGATCGATGATTGGTTGGATGATCGGATAATTGAGCCCAAGGAACATGGAGTGGTTGCTGAGGCTGTAAACTCGCCTCCAGTTGAACACGCTTGGCCCAACAGAGCTAGGATCTTTCTCGAACACAAAGCAGCCATAGCCATCAATGTCACGAACGCCCCATGCATTGTACTGCATGTGGTTTGATATAATGGTTTGGTCAATTTGGTACATGCAAATGAGCATCAAATGACCACCGTCAGCTGAACGAGCGATAAACCACCACCCATCGGCTAGTATGATTCCTGGTCCTGGAATCATGAAGGCCAGCGCATTTGCGTCAGCTGCAACAATTCAAATTGGAGACCAAAAAGACAAAAATAAACAATCATGTTCAGAGTATGTGTGGAATTAAGATTATTATAACAGTGACACATATCATAGACAGAGAATTGCAATGCCGTGGTCATAATCATACCCCAAGTTAAAAAAATAAGCCAATGGCTTTCATATTCTAGCAATATATCATGGTCCAAACATCATGTAACAATGAGAGGAAAACGGATATGACAGGGCCTACTCATATTCTACCATAGCACTTACTACAGTTATCATATCAACCCTAAGCAATAACATGCGTTGTTATAAAAATCCTGTAAATGAGAGTAACATATAGCAATCATGAGGTTATACTCATAACATCTATTCTAACAGTCATTAGATACCAATTGTTCTCATATCAACTCTAACAATAACATATGTGGTCATAAAAATCTAGGAAATGAGAGGAACATATAGCAATGATGTGGTTATAGACATACTATATATTCTAAATTTGTAACTATGAACAGGCAGTCATATTCTTAAGGTAAAGATGAGATGAGATAGAACAATTACACGATGATAGATTCCACCAGTATAGGCAGCCAATCTCTGCATCGACCACATAAACGATGCCATCATGCACTATAGCATCATACATAAGTGTTGGGTAAAGAGGATCGACTGTAACACCCACGATGCGGCTATATCTCCCACGTGTCGGAGCACGACTTAGAGGCATAACCTCATAGCAGGCATGTCGCAAGAGGGGTAATCTTTACGCATCCCATGTACTGAATAAGATAGAGATAAAGAGGTGGCTTACAATCGCCACTTCACACAATACATAAATATAGCATTACATCATCCAGAATACAATCAAGGTTCGACTACGGAACCAAAATAAAGACAACCCCAAATGCATAAGATCCCCGATCGCCCCAACCGGGCTCCACTACTGATCGTCAAGAAAGGAAACATAGTAACGTCCTGAATCCTCATCGAACTCCCACTTGAGTTCGGTCGCATCCCCTGTAATGGCATCATCAACACCTGCATCTGGTTTGGAAGTAATCTGTGAGTCACGGGGACTCAGCAATCTCACACCCTCGCGATCAAGACTATTTAAGCTTATGGGTAGGCAAGGTAGTTAGGTGGAGCTGCAGCAAGCACTAGCATATATGGTGGCTAACTTACGCAAAAGAGAGCGAGAAGAGGAGCAAAGCACAGTCGTAAACTAGAAGTAATCAAGAAGTGATCCTGAAACTACTTACGCTCAAGCATAACATGAGACCGTGTTCTCTTCCCGGACTCCGGCGAAAAGAGACCATCACGGCTACACACGCTGTTGATTCATTTTAATTAAGTTAAGTGCCAGGTTTTGTACAACTGGATATTAACAAATTCCCATCTGCCCATAACCGCGGGCACGGCTTTCGAAAGTTCAAAAACCCTGCAGGGGTGTCCCAACTTAGCCCATCACAAGCTCTCACGGTCAAAGAAGGATATTCCTTCTCCCAGGACGACCCGATCAGACTCGGAATGCCGGTTACAAGACATTTCGACAATGGTAAAACAAGACCAGCAAGACCACCCGATGTGCCAACAAATCCCGATAGGAGCTGCACATATCTCGTTCTCAGGGCACACCGGATAAGCTAAGCATACAGGAGCCAACGCGACCCAAGTTGCCAAGGGATGGCCCTGGACGGTGCTCTAGTTTGGACCAACACTCAGCGGAGCACTGGCCCGAGGGTTTAAAATAAAGATGACCCTTGAGTTTGCGGAACCCAAGGGAAAAAGGCTTAGGTGGAAAAAGGTAAAACCAAGGTTGGGCCTTGCTGAAGGAGTTTTCTTCAAGGCGAACTATCAAGGGGTTCCCATTATAACCCAACCGCGTAAGGAACGCAAAATCAAGGAACATAACACCGGTATAACGGAAACTAGGGCGACAAGAGTGGAACAAAACACCAGGCATAAGGCCGAGCCTTCCACCCTTTACCAAGTATGTAGGTGCATTAAAGTAAACAAGATATAAAAATGATATCCCAACAATAAACATGTTCCAACAAGGAACAAACTCCAATCTTCACCTGCAACTAACAACACTATAAGAGGGGCTGACCAAAGCGGTAACATATCCAAACAACGGTTTGCTAGGACAAGGTGGGTTAGAGGTTTGACATGGCAATATGGGGGACATGATAAGGCAAGTGGTAGGTATCGCGACATAGGCATAGCAATAGAGCGAGCAACTATCAAGCAAAGATAGAAGTGATTTCAAGGGTATGGTCATCTTGCCTGCAAAGTTCTCCGAGTTGACGTAAGCTTGATCCTCGTAAGTGTACTCAACGGGTTCCTCGATCACATACTCGTCTCCTGGCTCTACCCAAGGCAAGAACACAAGCAAAAGAAACCACAATCAACCACAGTGCAATGCGCAAGAAATATGATGCAAAACATGGCATGATATGCAGGATGTAATATGCAATGCATATGCGTGCTCTGGAAGGAAAAGATTGAACCAGGCCTCAACTTGGCAAACCAAGTGCGCCGCTGGAAAGATGAGTTGATTTCGGTCGAAATCGATATAAAGATCACCGGAATCGGATGCACGGTTTGCAAATGGCAAGCAAAACAATAATGGCACGATCCTGTGATTAACATCACGATGTCATCTAGAACACAACAAGAAACTAAGCTACTGCACTCTAACATAGCAACAAAGCACATGGCAGTGATCTACTCAAGATGCTTGACAAAATATGAACACTGAGCTACGGCTAAATCACACAATAGCAGGTTCAAACAAGCATGGCAAAAGTGCAAAAGATATCAGCTTCACAGACTTAGTGAAAATACTAACATGACAGGAATTAACATCAGGAAGCAATGTTTAGAGCAAGATATCAACATGCTACAGGAACAGAACATAGAAAACAAAGGCATGGCATGAGTCTAATCAAAGCATATAACAAAAGTCCCTTACTGGACATAAGCCAAAAAGGATCACAAGATATGATGGCACCCATGTAAACATATCAAGTTTAGTTAACAGATTCAGAAAACTGGACATGGCAAAAAACAAGTTACGTAGGCATGTTTGCAAGCTCGATGCACTCAACACAAGGCATTGCATGACATGCTAAGCATACACCCGGCAAGAAGACATGTTTAAGAAGCTAACCATGGCAAGAACCATCTCATAGCATGCATGGATCAACTACAACAACCTTGACAAAATTGATTAACATGTAAACAATCTGCCAGGAACATTTTTATAGCAAAAGTAGAGCAATATTGAGTCATGCTAGGGTACTCCATAAATGCAAACAAGGGCATCGATGGATGGAGCATAACCATATGTCGAAATCATCCTTACTGAACATACTCAAAAGAAGCATGGATCACTCTGTAGCAACATGAATACAAGGCATAAAAATAACAGCAGGAAAATGACTTAGTGAAATTTTAAGTCCCTTAAATCAGCAACATCACGAGAGCTACTTTGCATGCATGTGCTAGTCACCACATTGATCACAAAAATACATGGCATACACCCCTGTAAAGATGGCATGGCATAGCCCAAAACACATGTAGAGCTCAAGTCCATAGGAAGCACACAATAATCATGGTAAAAATGACAAATGCTCATAAACTGTTAAGAATCAGGAGTTAACATTTTATAGCACTCTTGCAACAGACATTTGGGCATCAATATGGACTCAAACAAGCATGGTGCAATGGAATAAAATGAAGAGGACAATCAGATGAACATTTTGATATATGGCACGCCCAAAATGGAGCTATGATGACAGAGTTATGGCATGATGAACATAGCTAGAAAAAATAATGCAAAATGACTTGGAGAGAAATTCGGGGTCAACCCTCTCTGGATCCAGATCTGGGCGCGGACTTCGAGGATCCCCGGATCTACGCCGGAGTTGCTACCGGAGAGGAAGAAGAGGCTGTCGGCGGGGTCGGGGACGGCGGGGCCGGGTCGGTCCCGGCCGGAACAAGGCGGTGGCCGGCCGACGACGAGCGGCGGCGGGGTCACGGGGACGAGGCGCGGCCGGCAACGGCGGAGCCGGCCGGGAGGCGGCGGCCGGTGTGGTGGCGCGGCGAGGCGGCGGGCGAAGGCGGCGGCGCAGCTCTGCGGGCGGCGCGGGGAGGCGAGGCGGCGGCGGGGCGCTCGGGCCCGGGGCACGCGGCGCGGGCCTGCCCTGGGCCAGGCGGGCTGGTGGCGGTGGGAGGTGGTGGAGCAACAAGTGGCAGGCTACGATTGGTTGAGGGCGGCGGCACGAAATGTCCGATGACGCGCGGACATGTCCGGCGGCGCAGAGGAAGGAGAAGACTAGGGTTTCGCCCGAAAATTTTGGAGGGGAGGTGTTTATATAGGTAGAGGGTGCTCAGATAGTCCAAATGAAGTGCGGTTTTCGTCCACGCGATCATGATCGAACGGCCGAGAGGATGGAGGGGGTTTGGATGGGTTTTGGGCCACTTTGCAGGGGTGTTGGGCTGCAACACACATGAGGCCTTTATGGTTCCTCGGTTAACCGTTGGAGTATCAAACAAACTCCAAATGGCACGAAACTTGACAGGCGGTCTACCGGTGGTGTACCAAGGCCGCTTGGCAAATCTCGGTCCATTCTGAGAATGTTTAAGACCCGCACACGAAAAGAGGCAAAAGGGGGCGCCGGAGGACGTAGGATTGCCGGATCACAAAATGGACAACGGGAAAAAAAATGCTCGGATGCATGAGACAAACATGTATGCAAATGCGATGCACATGATGACATGATATGAGATGCATGACATGGACAAAATGCAAAACGAAGATAAAACCCAACCATGAGGGAATATCATAACTTAGAGCCGAAAATGGCAAGAGTTGGAATACAAATATGGCAAATTACATACGGGGCGTTACAACACTCCACCACTACGAAAGGATCTCGTCCCGAGATCTAGGACTGGAAAAACTCTGGATATTTGGAACAGAGGTGGTCCAAAACAATAGATTGGATTGCTATGAACAAGGAGACGAGAAACTTATTTCACTGAGAGGATAAATGAAGAACTTGGGTCATTTATAAGCACCATAAATAGCAACAATCCTTAGGGAAAGCTTTAGGTGAAATATAACCCAAGATAACTCCACAGAAGAGACTGCTGGGTTGCAAAGGATCTCATGAACGAATTGAAAATGATGGGTTAAAAATATGTCACTCTTGAAAACTTGTGAATCCTGAAACACGAAGGGAAATTATCAATAATGACATAACACCACCTCAAAAGATGATAGATGAAAGAATTGTGCTTCAGTTGCAAATTGAAGAATATTGAACTCCTCAAAACAAAACATGTGTTGAGCACCATGTTTATTTGAGAGTATAGCTTGGCGGATCTTAACACCGAGAGAAATCTTGAGGACAATTGAAGAATGAAAGGAATCCTTGACGAACCATGATGTAGAGCCTCCATGAAGAACTCCGGTAATAAAAGGATGATAAAAAATAAAGAGAAGTTGAAAACACAAGGTGAAGCCTTGCAAAGATTTAGATGGAGCTTTGCGACGATATAATTGAGAGAGCTTGGAACTCCGAGAAAAGAAAAGATGAAACAATAAAACCGAGAATTTTGATGAACCTCCGGAGTAAGGAATTAATCACTTGGATGAAACAAGAATAAGAATTATGTTATGCGTATCCTTCACCAATTTAAAATTGATGGCAAACAACGGATTTGGCATACTACTTATTCTCATAGAAAAGATTTAAGGTAGATATAGCGCAAACTTGGGAAGGTCTTCAACGAACCACCGGTAGGATTGGGAAGAAAGAAAGAATGAATTGATACAATAACAACAGAAGAGAATTCTTGAGCGAACCACCGTAAGAACTGAAAATGAATGAAGAAAAGATAAAGAAACACTGGGGAGAATTATAAAAAGAACGAAGATACTTGAGAGAATATAAATACATGAGACCGAAGAGATCATGAAATGATTAGAGGTTATTTAAACGATGCACCGGCCGGTAGAATTGGGGAATGAGATCTGAATGTTGAGAATGAATAAATCTTCTGAAATGATGTCCTCCGGAGAATCAAACTGAAAAGACTAGCTATGCATCTTTGAAAGAACGGATAAGGATTTAGGAGGAACTCTTCTTCGGTATTCAAGTGTTGATAATGATGATGAGAAACACCACCTTGAGTTGTTGAGGCACTCCGGAATGGATATTAGAAAAGGTTGAACCAACGATGAAATAATTTGAAAGATCTTGGAGAAAGACATTTGACTGATGACAATTCATTCTTACATCAAACTTTGAAATGAATTTGAAAATAACTCAGGGAAAATTAGAAGAGCCAGGTAAGATCTTGGGAAAAGACCTGTGGGTTAGGGCCCACTCAAAAGATACACCGTTGAACAACTTTTAAGGCGAGATTGCACTAGTTAAATTAAATGTCTTGAATGAGATAACATCCTCGAAAGATCTTGAACGAATGTGGAGAGGAAAACGCGAATCTCCTGAGAAATCGTTAGCACTCCGGAACAATGGAATAGCGAGAAGTGGATGATTAAGAGGTGCACCGGCATGAGAAAACATTTGAAACAAGGAAAGGAATGTGATCAACACAGAAAGCTTGAATTGAATCCATCGGAGAAGAAAGAGAACGAATAATGATGAACTTGAAGCTCCGTTAGCATCTTCCTGAGAATCACCGGATAAAAACATTGATTGAAAAGAATGAAGAGAATTCACATCCATAAAATGGATACTTGATTAAGACATCTGACTCCTTGAAGGAAAAGGGTGGGAGGGCGAGAAAACAAAGGCAACTTGGGATGGATGAAACAAATAATGTTGAGAAGACTTTGAGTTGATCTTGCGGATGGGAAAAATGATAGGATCATCTTGAAGAGAATCACACCAGTTGGAAAGAATTGACATGACAATCTCGATGGTCAAGAAGAATTAGTATACACATAGAAGTATGAGAACATCACTTAGGGACAATATGGATTCAACACTTGACATTGAAGCAACTCGAATACCACCACAAAAACAAAACAAGGATTTGGCTTGCAGGATAAACTGGAAACAAACATATGATAGATCCCATATCGTATCATGCGTCTGTTGGAAAGATATCCTACGAGATACTTGAATTCCCACTTATAAACTCCCGAAACTTTTTGGTTATGCAATCAAGTGTTGGGGATACAAGGGAAGCATAATATCTCACCCAAACTAACAATACCTACATCCAGCTGTATCCATCTTTCAACACATAACCAAGAAACCTTCAGAAATCATTTACCTCAACCTTTGAAAAGCATTCGTTTTACGAGTTATGGCAATACTCCCGAACTGCCGCCCCAGTACTGGGTGGCGTCAAGGTTAACTCACCAACAACTGCATAAAAGAGATTTTTGATGTCGGCGAACTCAGGTATTCCAGAACTGCAATGATAAAATTGTGACGACAACACCTCGGAGCTCAACTCCCCGGGACACTGTCACAACACCTAAATGTCAGGAGGCACCAAGAACAATGTTCTCGTCACAAGACTATCGGAACAATTCCAAGATACCCGCGTGATCCTAAAAAAATTTCGTGAAATTTGAGGAGAGAAAAGTCAAAACTCTACGTCAGGAGGCCTCACCAGAGCGACGAAGGGACTGAGGAGTAAAAAGAATCCTACTCTCTGATATATATAATCCTAAGACTCAAAACATTTTGTTCTAGACTCAACAACGTCAGCGATTCGATCAAGCAGGGGGCTCCTAAGTCGGGGAAGGCTCTGATACCAACTTGTAACACCCACAATGCGGCTATATCTCCCACGTGTCGGGGCACGACTTAGAGGCATAGCCGCATGGTAGGCTTGTCGCAAGAGGGGTAATCTTCACACATCCCATGTACTGAATAAGAAAGGGATAAAGAGTTGGCTTACATTCGCCACTTCACACAAATACAAGTTAAACATACATCATCCAAAATACAATCAAGGTCCGACTACGGAATCAAAATAAAAGAAGACAACCCCAAATGCTAGTTCCCCGATCGTCCCAACTGGGCTCCACTACTGATCAACTGGAAATGAAACAACACAACAAACACGATCTTCATCGAGCTCCCACTTGAGGTCGGTTGAGTCATCCTGCACTGGTATCATCAGCACCCGCAACTGTTTGAGAGTATCTGTGAGCCGCGAGGACTCAGCAATCTCACACCCGCGAGATCAAGAATATTTAAGCTTATGGGTAGGAAAGGGTAGTGAGGTGGAGGTGCAGCAAGCACTAAGCATATATAGTGGCTAACTTACGCAAAAGAGAGCGAGAAGACAAGCAAAGCATGGTCAAGAAGCTAATAGTGATCAAGAAGTGATCCTGAAGCTACTTACGTTCAAGCATAACAGGAGACCGTGTTCTCTTCCCGGACTCCGCCAAAAAGAGACCATCACGGCTACACACACGGTTGATTCATTTTAATTAAGTTAAGTGTCAAGTTCTCTACAACAGGACATTAACAAATTCCCATCTGCCACATATCCACGGGCACGGCTTTCGAAAGTTCAAACCCTGCAGGGGTGTCCCAACTTAGCCCATCACAAGCTCTCACGGTCAATGAAGGATATGCCTTCTCCCGAGAAGATCCGATCAGGATCGGAATCCCAGTTACAAGACATTTCGACAATGGTAAAACAAGACCAGCAAAACCGCCCGATGTGCCGACAATCCCGATAGGAGCTGCACATATCTCATTCTCAGGGCAACACCGGATGAGACATCCTACGAGTAAAACCAAACCTCAAGTTTCCTCGAGGTGGCCCCGCAGTCTACTCGGATCGGACCAACACTTGGACAAGCACTGGCCCCGGGGGGAGGGGGTTAAAATAAAGATGACCCTTGGGCTCCGGAAACCCAAGGGAAAAAGACTTAGGTTGTTAGGAAAATGTAAAACCAAGGTTGGGCCTTGCCGAAGGAGTTTTATTCAAAGCTAACTGTCTAGGGGTCCCCATAACACCCAACCGTGTAAGGAAGGCAAAATCAAGGAACATAACACCGGTATGATGGAAACTAGGGCGGCAAGAGTGGAACAAAACACCAGGCATATGGCCGAGCCTTCCACCCTTTACCAAGTATATAGATGCATTAAATAAAATAATAGATATTGTGATATCCCAACATATCCATGTTCCAAACATGGAACAAACTTCAGCTTCACCTGCAACTAGCAACGCTATAAGAGGGGCTGAGCAAAGCGGTAACATAGCCAAACAACGGTTTTGCTAGGAAAGGTGGGTTAGAGGCTTGACATGGCAATATGGGAGGCATGATATAGCAAGTGGTAGGTATCATGGCATAGCAATAGAGCGAGCAACTAGCAAGCAAAGATAGAAGTGATTTCGAGGGTATGGTCATCTTGCCTGAGATCCCGCAAAGAAGAAGAACGAGTCCATGAAGAAGACAAACGGACGAAGTCGAACGAATCCTCACAACTCTGGAACAAAACCGAAGCTAACGAGAGAAGCAACCCGGAAAGAAGCAAGCAACATAGTAAACAACCATCACATAATCATGGCATGTTGCACGACCAAGTATGATGCATGTCCGGTTTAAAGAAGGCATGACATGGCAAAGTGCACAAACAATACTACAAATTAAGTGGAGCTCAAAATGCAACGAGTTGCATATTGATGAAACACCTCATGACTTATTTAGTTCACTCTCATTTATGTACTCAACAATATTAAATGTTGGTTAGCATGGCAAGAGGTGAAGCATATGAAAACTACCTATCTAGGCAAGTTTAAATGAGGCCGGAACAACAAGCAACAGGTCCGGAAAAATCCTCATGTGCAAAATATGGATTTGGTACTGTTCTGCCCTATACACAATTTTAGAGTTATTAAACATGCAAAGTAATGTCACCATGATAAACTAGGCATTTTTCTACCCCATTTACATATAAAGTTTATTAAGTTTGGAGCTACGGTTATTAAGTTATGAATTAAATCATTTTAACATGGCAATATGCAAAATATATGCAAACATCACTTTAAACATTTTTAACATGATTGAAAGTGGCATATTACGAAACTACACAAAATTCTAAGCAACTTTTATATATAGAGTTTTTACATGTGATGCTTAGTTTGTGAGTTATTAAATGCATGAAACAAGAGGGTTTTTCTATAAAAACTGTTGTCTCTGGAATATTGGCAAAATTCATAGGATCCAGGAAAAAACATAGCAGGCTGAAAGGCTGGGCGCTGGGCTCTCACCATGGGCCATGGCCCAGGACTGTGGAGATGTGCCAGGAGGGGCGCGCTGGGCTGGCGCGGTGCAGCAGAGGAGCGGCTGGGCCTTGGGCCTTGGAGAGGCTGGGCCGGCTCGAGCTACGGCCCACGCATGCACGACGCAGGTGGGCGAGCGGCCGGGTCGAGCGGTTGGTCATGATGGCGGCTTGCAGCGCTCGCCGGCGTGAAGGAGGTGGTAGGGCGACGCGGAGGAGGCCGGGGACGCGGGAATGGGCAGATCCGGCGATGGGGATCCCGGATCCGGCCGAAGGACGGGTTGGTGACACGGCAACGGCGACGACTGCGAGCACGGCGGCAACGTTCATGGCGGCGGCGGTGTGCTGCGAGAGAGAGAGAGAGCTAGGTTCAGGGAGGGAGAGATAGGGAGAAGAAGAAGAGAGGCGATGGTGTAGCAGGCCTGGAGGAACTCCGATGAGGAAGATCGCCGGCGGGGCGGGCTCGCCGGCGCGGCACTCGGGACCTCCTCCCGATCCAGATCTGATTGAGGGGAGCCCTGCTCCTGGCGGCTGCGGGCGAAGGCTCTGGCCCGGGCGGGCCTCGGTTGGGCCAGGTGGGCCGCGGGGCTGGTGGAGGCGCTGGGCACGACGTGGCAGTGCCTAGTTGGCTGCGTGCGTCCCCGACGGTGGGACTGGCCGATGGGGGCGCGACAAGTGGCGGTGGGGGTGCGGCCGGTGCGGAAATGGAGGTGGGCGGCGGCTGGATGATGATTGGGGCATGGATTTCAAGGGGGAGGAAGGAGAAGGCCAAAAATGGCATGTGGGTGAGCTTAAATAGGGTAGGGGCTAGGATTTGATGGGTTTGAGGCCGATTTGGACCATCCGATCGCAATCGACGGTTCCGGTCGGAGGGGAGGTTTAGTGGGCTAGATTAGTGGGCTGTGAAGAAGGGTTGGACTGAGAGGAAAGAGGATGAATGTAGCCCGGCGACCGTTTCCGAAGACCGAAAATGCCCGACGATGGACCGGTTATACTACCGCTATAGTTATCCGTTGGGGCATAAAACGAACTCCGAATGCGATGAAACTTGGCAGGCGACCTACTGACAACAAAACAACACTGCATGCCAACTTTCAACTCATTCTGAGAACATTTTTCGGCCACTTATAAAATAATATTTCGGACATTCCGCGGGCGCGTGCGAGTGTGTCTGGGCTCAGAACGGACAACGGAAAGAACTAGGAGACCCGGACGAATGCAAGTTTCAAAACATGCATATGCAATGCGGATGATGACATGGCAAGATGCGACACACAAGCAAATGACAAGGCAACAACAACGAATAACTGTAAGACACCTGGCGCAACGGTCTCGGGGCGTCATAGGCAGCTAGTGGGCTCAAGTCTTCAAGGGCCTAGCTAGCTATACGCGTCCTCCAAGGTAAAAAGTACTCCTACTAGTACGTAAGTAGAGTACTAGTACAACAATGAAAGAGAAGGCGAGAGGGTTAAAAATGGAATACCTGGGTAGATGGTGACGGTCTGATCGTGGTAGATTGTGTGACCATGTTGCACATCAGTGGTACCATAGGTAACGACTGCTAAGATAGTTGATCCCAATATGCCAAAGTCAGCTACAAGGTTCCAGGTTTGACCAAATTGCGGATGCAAATGCACATCCAGGATTGGTGATCTTATTTTGATCGCGGGATGACTGGTCCCTGCAAAATAATGGAGTACCATTAGGGACGCAAATGATGGTTTGTGCATTCTGTTTGTAATCTCCCGTACCGTAGGATGGCAACCAGATGAAACAAGTCCCCTGGCTTGTCACCACAAAGATGCAGCCTAGATGGCGCACGGCGTCTTCGAACGTGTAGGGGTACAAATCTGCCGCCGCCAACATGCGCCAGCCTCTGCCGTTACTGCCTCTTGCATTGATGGCAATCCTTATGTTGAACACCGCGATGAGATAGTAATCGTCGTAGCCGCGTCGCTTTGTCGGCGGGTCCGCAATTTCTATCTTCTTCAATCTCATGTAGGCATCATCATACGTATTCAAGCCCAGCCAGTCCAGAAGGCCGATCCCAATGGTGGAGAAACGACCGCACTGCTATGGATGTTGTGCAAAATGATGGTGGTATCCGGCTGGAGGTATGTAAGACTATCTTCATTGGCACCGACCCGGACCTATATATAAGATGGTGGGCAACGGAGAAATTACGGGATGGAAATGGAATAACTAAGTACTACATGATCAAACTCCATTACTGACCTGCTCATCGGACAAAATCCGACTACCTCTCAACATCGACAACTCTAGCGGAGTCAACATGCAACCATGGCCAGTGAGCGGTGGACTATTCGAAGGATTGTCCCACAGAAGAACCTTCTCCTCGAGGACGCATGGAAGACCAACAAGCATGGCCTTTTCCAAAGCCTTTTTAAGAACCATCTTGAAAAAGTTGGTGTAGGAAGGACCGAGTCTTGCGGCGGTGAGGACGTCAGAGCGGCGAGCAATTTCTCCCAGAGGATCGTCGTCCAAGGTCTCCCAGCCCCAACGAGGAGGAGAACCGCCTGGAGAATCCATGGGAGCAGCGACGAACTGCCTTCTCTTCGGGGGGAGGGGAACTGGCGAGGAGGAGATAAGAGCGTAGTAACCGCAGGGCTCGTCCCTTCCAACTGTAGATCGTTCCTTAGCGAAGGGGTGAGGCTATTATTTACTACTAGTACTAGAATTATGGGACGTTATGGGATTGCATCATACTGTAAATAATAGCACTAGCTAGTAGTTTTTGCATGGATTAAGGAATTTTGGGTATGTTTTTGCTATTTTTTGTACACGCCCAACTAGTGTCAAAAACATCTTACATTATGTGACGGAGGAGTACGTACTCGTAGTGTAGCAGTACTAGTACTACTTTCTCAACTAGTAGTGCGATGTACTGTACTTCTAGTATAGTGCACCAGTTTTGAACTCTTGAATCTCAGGGCCAAGGAGCTACAGTTGGAAGTGGAGGGTACTACGTACTATTCTCTAGAACCATCGCTGTACTATCAATGCAGGGAAAGTACACCTGCGTAGTGGCCTAGTGGATACTCTCAGTGCTCTATTCAGCCGCTCCTCTCATGTAGCTGGCCTACTCAGCCGCTCCTCTCACGCACACACTAGTAGCCTTTTTATCAGCAACGGTTACTACGGGGGCAGACCATTTGAGTTATTTGATACAACAAGACTAGGCTTTTCGCTTCCATTTGTGGAGGTGTAATGGATCTCATCAAACTTTGTTAGTTGTTCCTTGTTTATGAATGAGATGAAGCAAAGCTTTTGCCTCCGTTTCAAAAAAACACGTCAAGAGGAATTTCATTTATAGTAGAGACGATAATGGAGTGAAGTCCATGCGTGCAACGCCACAAGCTACATAGTAGTAGTAGAGCACTTTACGTACAGAGCCATATTGCACAGTTCCCAAGCCCCGTCAGGCTTTTTCGGCTCCTCGGGCTTAATTGGGAGGCGCTAGTTTAAATATGCTACTAGCTAATGAGGAAGCTGCAAGTGAGGTGCGGCTAGGGCAAGCACGCGAGCCACGAGATGCTGGGAAGAAAAACCAGTTCACGTGGCTAGGCTATCCAGTGCACCCAGATTGTGGTGCCGCACGTACGTTTGACTTCAAAACTCAAACTACCCGTGTAAAATATTGGCTCGCAGCGAAGTTACTATTTAAAAAAGGCCGCTGTGCGTTCAGTCGGGATCGAACCCACAAAAAGAGGTATACACTCCCGCGACCACTAGTAGTACTCGTTCGAGTACAACGCAACCTAGTATCGTCTTTTGTCACTAGTAGTACATTGTTCCTTACAAGAAACCCCTAATAATGCAAGAAACCACTAATAATGCCAAGAAACTACTACCACTTGCATATGTGGCAGACTTAAGATAAGACTACCTTATCAACCATTGTACATGCTCTTACCAACCAGCCCTACCAAGAAACGACTGCTCTACAAAGTGCCGTTTTAGGCACATTTCAACCCATGGCCCTATTTGGATACATTTGTTGTCAATCTAACCCTACCATCCAAACATCACTTTGGTTAGAGTAAGTTCAGGGTTAGAATCTAAACTCTGACTTAGAGTATCCATATAGGGCCCATGTCGCCCATTAAGTCAACGCCTTCTATTCAACAGGGCGTTATGACTTGTGGGATCTACATGTCAGTCTGCACAAAAATCCCCGAGTGACCTCCTACCTTCGGCCCGTCCACCTAGTCATCCTCGGCCATGGGACGCAGCTACCGCCGCCGGCAGAAGGCGAGGTCAAAACCCCCGGCGGTGTGGAGCCTATCTTGCGGCAGCCCGGATGCCAGCTCCGTCTAGCGCTCGCGGCCGCTAGCTAGCTAAGGTAGCTCCGTCTAGCTGCTTGTCTGCAAGGTTTGCTAGCTATATTGGCATGGCGGCGCGGTGGCTTGCTCACGCGCACCATGCTAAGGCCAGCCATCTGGCTCGAGCGAAGGCCAGCGCGGCGGCTTGCTCGCGTGCACCATGCTAAGGCCAGCCATCTGGCTCGAGCGAAGGCCAGCGCGACGGCTTGCTCGCTCATGAGTCACGCTTGGGCCAGCCTACCAACCCGTGCGGAGGCCAGCGCGGCGTCCGGCCTGTCCGGCGGAGCGGCGGCCAACTCGCTCATCACCGGCGCCACCGACAAACACACATCAGTACTGTTTGAAGTAATGTTCAGGAAAAATAATGATTTGAGGGGGAATAACAGGATAGAAGGTCAGATGTGGGTCCCTCGTGTCAACGGTCAAACAAAATGTGTTGGTTTAAGCTGCCTCATCAGCATGGATGTGTGGGCCAACCCTGTCATAAATGGGTTTAAACTAACCTAATCGGTAGGTAGTAGTTTTTGGCATGGATTAAGAAATTTTGGGTATGTTTTTGCTATTTTTTGTACAATAGATTCTTCCTAGGGCTGGTTGAAAGTGGTAGTTTTTGTTAAATACTCTACATATTGTAAGTAGGAGTGAAAGTTAAGCTTTGGAATCCAATAAGCAAGGCTAGTTACATAGTGCATATGTGTACATGATTGAAAGTAAATATCAACCATGAGTGACTAATATCTTGATGGAAAACTCAAAACTATGGAATACTAGGGGAAAAAATTTGCATGGTTGGAAATACTAGCAATGTTCATGTGCGTTGCCACGAATCATAATTAGAATAATACTTATTCACAAACTTGATACAAAACACTCTAATTTTGATATACATATATCACTAGAGATATATTATGTTTCAATTAGAATATTTTCCTTGGGCTGTTTTGGTGAGGTCAAGGAGGGATGTGGTTGGTTCTAAGATACTAATTATGGGTTTTTCTGCAAATTGGTAGACAAGTGGGATGTTTGTGAGAAAAGGCAACAACTTACCTCACAGTCGTTAGATGTAGATCTAATGGTCACAAACGACGGATGGCAGACACACCATCATCACCAACTTAGTCTTCTGTAGGAGTACTAGCAAGATCCGTGCATTGCAGGGAACATCAAGATGCATTTTTTCTATAAAAAAACTAGTTGTGATTGACCCATGCGGGAGTAATCCCATGTGTAAAAACTAATAATATCTCGAGAAATAGGATATAAGGTGAAGAGGAATGGGGCGTGGTGGTGATTGGTGGTTGGACTGAGCGGAGGCATGGGGATTGACGATGCCGGCAGCGGCCACCAGGCCAGTTTGTTCCAGAGGCTTCCTTTCTTAATTGCTCAACAATGAGGTTGTTGGAGATAAGGATGAACGAGGGAAGGCCTTGTCTGCAAATGTGGAGAGGGGTGTGGGTATCTTTTAGTTTAATTTACATCAATCAGATATAGTTCGGACGGTCTATATTGCAAGATGGCATGCGTACCATCATCACCAACTCGGTTTTTTATAAGAGAAGAAATATAAGTATGGAGATACAAACGTATTATCGATACTTGTTTCTGTAAACGAGCATCTACATTCTATTCAACGCCTCAGCATGTGAGGCCTTAGCACAATGACTTCTCGACTGTGTAAAACAAAGGTTTTCCCGTCGCCGATAAGGAGGGGGTGATGGCGGCGCGCTTTTTGGCTTGCTCTAGTCCTAGTAGTCATACTTGGTGGTCTAAGCACGTGTAGATTTATTCTTTTCCATGTCTCGTGTTCGCCGTACTGCCACGACTGTTGATGAATAGACGGTAAGTTATTCATGGGGAAACCCTTGTTGAGCGTGTTTGCGAGAGAGAGAGTGTGCGTGTGTGATATGTCTAGAGAATGAGGCAATGATAACAGATTCTTTGTGTCTATGTGTGTGGAGGATAGAGAGAGACATGTACATGGGGCTTTGTGTTGTGTAATGTGGAGACACATATACATAATTAGAGAGTGAGTGTGCGAGATACACATGCGAACATGGGGAGAGATGAGGATCCAGATTAATGGGTGTTTTTGCGTGTCTGTGTGTTTGTGCGCGCGTTTGTGTGTGAGAGGGAGTGTGTGTATGTGGACTAGAGAGACCACTAATGATGTAAACCTAGTATAAGGGAAGGGGGAATGGTGTGACATGTGTAGTAGCGGGATAACATGGTTGTGGGCGGGGGGAGCAGACTATTTGGAAGAGACATCGATTGTGTGTGGGAGAGGGGTGTGAGAGCGAGAGAGAGAGAGCTAGCGACGGAGAGAGAGAGAGAGAGAGAGGAAGATAGGGGGCGAGAGAGGGTGCATTTGTGTCCGTAAATGGCGTATAGATAGGGAGACAATGTTGATGTTGTTTGAAATTGGCCTATGTACGGAGACACAAGGGAAGCGAGTCATCGTGTGTGTGATAGGGACTTCATGAGAGATCTAGAATATATGGTGGAGAACAATGTGCGAGATCGAGAACAATGATACATTAGGGAGCTATGGAAAGAGTCACGACATATATGTATACAGGGAGGAGCTGGGGTGGGTCCGCATGTGGGAGAGAAAGAAAGAGGAGAGTGGTGCACAAGGAGACAAAGTGTGCTTGTTTTGCAGTGGGGGTGGTGTGTGAGGTGAGTGTGCGATAACCACATAACTAGGGAGATAGATGTTTGGGGGCGAAGTTTTGTGTGTATGGGAAATATACACTCTACATAGTGCGTGTGCTTGGGAAAGAGAGATGCCGGGAGACCTAGCTAGAGAGTGGGGGAAGAGATGTGTGCATGCCCAAGAGACAGTGATAGAGACCTATATTGGGGTCCGGAATTTAGAAGAGAGAGGGGTGTTAATGTGCTCGTGTGTTGGTGTTTGGGGGAGAGAATGACTTCTGTGTGTGGGGGGGGGGGCGACGAGGGGGGGGGGGTTGGCTTCAGATAAAGAGTGAGGTGTCTATATTTGAGGGACTTTGGCGTAATTGAGATATACATGGTCAATAGTGTGTGCACTCAAGGTTGATCAATTTGTTTCACACTTTGGACTATGAGATAATGATACTTTTGAACATGCGTGATATACTTTGATGTACCAGAATTACAAATTCGACTCCATCTTTAGCTTTTGTAATTCATTTAAACGGAGGTACATTTTTAAGCCAGGATTTCGTGATTTCAAATTCATATATCAAACCTAGAGATATACACATACGAGCATGTTCAAACTTTATAATCATCCACTTTATTCATACACATTTTTGCTTTTTTCATCATATTTAGGATAAACACATTTGAAATTTCATTTGAATTGGACCATATGATGGTATTTGCTTATAGTAGCTCAATGATCCATATTTGAATTGAATGGACAATCTAAGTTTCAAGTTGGAGACATTGATTTTCAAAACTTGCACTTCTTTTGCATGCAAAACAAACAAATTCTCGGCCATGATATCATAGTCGGCCGTACAAGAGCAGAATATAATTTTAGGTGCCAAAAGCTTTCAAACTTTCCGCTCACATCGAAATATCTCGCGCCCGAAAGTTTAGCCCTGCGATATTCCTGTTTTACCCCTCCACATGAACGGAAAATGGCTGCTTTGTTAACTCCATTGTTTTCCCCTCTTTGTCCCCAACATTCTTCCCTAGAGCCCCTCCCCTTCCCCTCCCCGACCAGCCCCAACCACGGCAAGCCACGAAATCTAGTCCTCCGCCGCAGCGGTGGACCTCACACCCCGATGGATCTACCTTCCGCACCTTGGAACCCCAACTGCCAACTCACAACTTCACCGAAGCCGCTTCAGCGACTTGCTTGTACACCGCTCCAGATCTCCTTGACCGCCATCATGGTCCACCGCACCAGATCTGCTTAACCGACACCCTCGTCCACCACATTGTAGGCCCTTCACTGACTCCCTCATCCGTCCCTTCGCTGGCCCTTCATACAAGCCCTCGTCCGCCGCAACAGATCCGCCTCACCGAAAGCACTATACAACGCGCCCGCCGAAGCCTTCGTCCATTGCACCAGACCCGCTCCACGAACGCCATATTCAACTCCACCGGCCCTGCTTTACCGATGCTGCAGCCTCATTAGGTTATTTCGATCTGTACTCCTTCAGTTTTTCTCTTTATCGTGCAACTGTTCACTTACCATAGATGAGCTTTCTTGTATGTCGACAGGCGCCGCAACCGTAGCACCGGAGCCACTTCAGCGACGGCGACAGCCGGCCCAAACTCAACCGCAACACAAGCACCATCGACGATCCTTAGCTATCAAGTATGCCAACGATACCCATACGCCGCCGAGAATCAGGTACTATTATCCAACGGCCGGCGCCTACGTTCACTTTCTTAGCAAAAGCACCGCACCTTTGAATTTCTTCAGGGCATCTTTCAGTTTTTAATGAGACGTGTTATTCTGCTTGCACCTGTAGGGCCATACTTCTGGCAGTGAACATGTTATATGTGCTAAATTACATACCAGTGCACATATAGTTAATATGCTTTAGTTTTGTCCTAAGTATTACTGTACTTCCTAGATATCACTGCCTACTATTTTACTTCTTGTATGCTATATTTATGATAGTGGTGTTATTCTGATGCCACCTATTGGTTCCATCAGACTGCTTCATGTTCTCTATGCTTAATTACACATCAGCAAAGTAGCATGTGGTTCCGCTGGTTTTTGTTCGTTTTACCCTAGATTTTCTGATGCTAGCTATTACATCATTGCTACCAGCCTCTGTTCATTACTTTTTTGTGTGTTTTTGATCTTCCCAAGTTGCATGACTAATTTGTTGCTTCTATTAATTATGGAGCTGCCAACCCCATCAAGCAAAATATTTGTTCTTTTGGGGCTGGCACCTCGAACAAGCATAAAATAGAGGGAAGCAGATATATTGTCGTGTATGCACACTGTCAGATCACGGGTTCCGGCAAAACCCTTAAGGTTCAAACACTGGGGTGCATGCGAAGATCTTCCCCCTATCAATCCGCGTCCTAACTTAGCCTAAATCTCATGAACTAACTCGACGAACTCGCAACACAAGGACACAAGATTTATACTGGTTCGGGCCACCGTTGTGGTGTAATACCCTACTCTAGTGTGGTGGTGGTGTATTGCCTCCCGGGCTAAGGAAGAACAATACAAGGGGAAGAACAACCTCCTGATGTTGAGGTGTTCTTGTGCTTGGTGGGTGTGCCGCCAAGGATGTCGTGGATCCAATCGCTTCTCTCTTTTCTTCCTTTTTCCCTAGCTACGGTGGTGGCTAGTTCTATTTATAGTGGCCTTGGTCCTCTCCCCAAATATTGAGCGGGAAGGGAGCCAACAACGGCCAATTTGAAAGGGGACAGCTAGTAAAAGCTATCCTGACAAAAGCAGTCTTCGCCTGCCAAAGGCTCTGGTGGTGACGCCGTCTTGGGCTCCACGGTGACCTCCGTCTTGCCGTCCTTCTGGTCTTGGTCTCGTTGCACCAATATGGAAACCTTTGCTTGATGCCTCAGTATTCCGCGCCTGTGCTTGCCCCCTTAGCACCAAAGAGGAAACAAGGACGATGCGCGCGCTGGCGCCCACCTGGCGCCCGCCTGGTCTTGATCGTCATCGCTTACGTCACGAGAAACTCGCGAGGTTTGCCCGGCCTCGAACTCTCTGCCCCTCACGAGCCAGCCTGATGAGGCCACCCCTGAGGAGGTCTTGCGTCGCCCGCCTCGCGAGGCTTGGCCCGTCGCGAGGGTCTTGATTCGTTGTTGATGAAGATGGGCCGTACAGGCCTGCCAGCAAAGCCACGCCGTGGGCCGCTGGCAGGCAAGTCTGGGGACCCCCATTTCTAGAACACCGGAAGTAGCCCCCGAGCCCAAGGCGTGCTCGAGCTTGGCTTCGAGGTGAAGCCAAGGGTCAACTGCGGAGCGCCGCACGCCCCAATAGCCTGCGACCTCGGTCGACGCATGGCGATTGATTGGACGTGGGCGTCTCGCTTCCTCACGCTGCCTCGGCAACTGCCGAACTGTCAAAAGGCTGGCGTAGACAGTGTTCGCCTTCACTGTTTCCTTGCGCCTTTCTCAGATCCCCTTTCTTGCTCCCCGCTTCTGAAATCTTCAGATCCGCTCCCATCCTTTCCCGCATCAGCGACCAATGGCGCCCCGGAGGGTCAAGCCCACCTCATCACCGGTGCTTTCTACGGTGAAGGCTTGGTACGAACCTGCCCTCGACTCGCCCAATGTCTCAGAGAAAAACCTCACCGCCATGCGCCTGCTGACGGCGGGGAAGAGTAATGAAAGGGGGAAGACGGAGCTCTGGGTTGCCTCCGACATGCCGGAGCCCGAGGGGAGCGTGTTCTTTCCCTTCTTCACGAGCAGTATCGCCGCCGGGTTGGTTCCTCCCTTCTCCAATTTCTTCTATGAGGTCCTTGACCACTACGGGCTGCAGGTGCTGCATCTCCATCCCAACTCCATCCTTCTCTTGTCCATCTTCGCCTACTATTGTGACGTGTATCTGGGCGTGATGCCGTCTGTGGCCTTGTTGCACCATTTCTTCTTCCTCCGTGCCAGCGAGGGCCATATCTTTGGGTGCGCCAATTTCTTCGCGGCCGGCAAGGCCAACTCGATCTCAAACACCGGGAAGAAGGCCGACAACCTCAGGGCCAAATGGGTCTTGATGAGTGCCAAGCGTGTCCACCCGCGCTTGGCACTGCCGAGGGAGAAACCCCATGCCGACAAGGCGCGGTCTTGCGCGATCTTCACCGACGAGCGGGAGACGTTGGTGCTGGAGCAGATGAAGTCCGACCTGAAGCCCGGCAACGCGAAGGCGGCGAGGATTACAGGCGCCATGCTCCTCAGGGAGTTCCTGGCGCTGCGCGTGGCCCCGCTCCAGGCCCGCTTGCGCCCCTTGTGGGAACTCGGGGATGAAGAGGACAAGGTTCGCTTGAGCTCGGAGGCCTTGTCCGACGAGGAACTGACCGCAGCTCTCCTTCTCCTAGTTGGGGATGATCGGGAGTATCCTCCGAATGTCTTTACTACCTTGTTCCGCCACCAGGACAGTGCGCTGATCGTGGCCTCCAAGCCAACCTTTCACGGGCATGGACTGGTGCCACCTGTGCTCATCAGGGCTTGAGCGGTGCCAGCACTAGTGTAGCTGTCTTCTGGAGAGTCCCGTGGGGAGGAATAAGAGGAGGGGGAAGACTCGGAGGTGACCCCTGAAGGGACGGGGGAGACCTCCCCCCTGAGTAAGGCTGACATCATCCGCGCCTTCCCCGATGATGACGAGGCCGACGCTTCCCAGGAGAAGGAGGGACTGGCCATGATCCTGACAAGGAGCAGGTCGGCGCTGATCCCCCGAGGTTCTGCTGCTGCTCCTGGGCTGGCTGGGGCCGCCTTTGGTTCAACTGCTGCTCCTGCTCCAGCTTCGGGGGCTGGTGCGCCCACGCCTCGAGCCACGCCGCTCTCCGGCTTCAAGCTCACCAAGCGGAAGGTGGACTACATTGCCGTAGACCAGTAAGTGCCCTGCCTCGTCTTGTTCCTGCTGTCGATGATTATTTCCAACTCTCTTTCCCTACTAAGTAACCAGGCTATCGTCTGTGGTGAAGAGGATAAGGGAGAGCGAGGTGGTGCCGCTTGAGTCTGTGTCGCCTCCTGCGACCGCGCCCCTTTGTGTGAGCAAAGGTGGGGGTGGTGCTCATGCTTCCCCATCCCGGTCGTCCTCGCGAGGCCCGGTGGAACACCCTCGAGAGGAGTCAGCCCCTGAAGCGCCACTGGCTTAGGAGGTGCCGGTGTCCGGCACGGCTGGAGAGGTTCCGAAAGCTCAGGAGCCCTTGATCTCCCAGGCTCTGGTGACAACGTCACCACCTTCTCCTGCCGCGCCCCTGGCCCCAGGTTCTTCTGCTTCCTCAGCCGTCTTGGAGCGCGCCCTTTTGGAGATGGCCTAGCTGCGGGAAGATCTCCAGGGTATGGACTCACGCCTGGTGGCCGGGCGCTTGGAACTGGTCTCTGGCTGGCTTCACTCCGACTCGGCGGTTCGAGCGTCACTAAGCCAGGCCGCGGCAGACTCCGAGAAGGAGAAGCAGGCCGCCGCCAAAGTTGCGGCCGACCGTGAAGCGGCATTGAAGGACGCCGAGGCCGCCCGCGGCCGCTGCCGAGAGCTGGAGGACGAGCTGAAGGGCATGCACGACCAGCACGCGGAAGAAGCACGTGGCCGCTAGGCGAAGGAGGAGGAGATGAAGGCCCGGGAGGACGCCATCAAGGGCCACGACGCCGAGCTGGGGGAGCTGGCGAAGGCGCAGGCAGCGGAGCACAACTGGCTGGAGGAGTTGGAGCGGAAGGTGAGGGCGAAGGAGGCCGACCTTGACGCCAAGGCAAGGGTCCTTGCCGAAGACCACACGGCCTTCTCGACCTTCGAGGAGAGGTCCCGCGTGGCGCTGAAGACACTGTACGAGAAGGGCTTGGAGAAGCCGTTGGCCACCTGTGACACCCCTGATTTAATCGCACATTAATCATACACGCAAACGTGTACGATCAAGATCAGGGACTCATGGGAAGATATCACAACACAACTCTACAAATAAAATAAGTCATACAAGCATCATATTACAAGCCAAGGGCCTCGAGGGCTCGAATACAAGAACTCGATCATAGACGAGTCAGCGGAAGCAACAATATCTAAGTACAGATCTAAGTTAAACAAGTTTGCCTTAAGAAGGCTAGCACAAACTGGGATATAGATCGAAAGAGGCGCAGGCCTCCTGCCTGGGATCCTCCTAACTACTGCTGGTCGTCGTCAGCGGGCAGCACGTAGTAGTAGGCACCTTCGGTGTAGTAGGAGTCGTCGTCGACGGTGGCGTCTGGATCCTGGGCTCCAACATCTGGTTGCGACAACCAGGTAGAAGGAATAGGGGGAAAAGAGGGAGAAAGCAACCGTGAGTACTCATCCAAAGTACTCGCAAGCAAGGAGCTACACTACATATGCATGGGTAAATGTGTAAAGGGCCATATCGGTGGACTGAACTGCAGAAAGCCAGAATAAGAGGGGGATAGCTAATCCTGTCGAAGACTACGCTTTTGGCCACCTCCATCTTGGAACATGTAGAAGAGAGTAGATTGAAGTCCTCCAAGTAGCATCGCATAGCATAACCCTAACCAATGATCCTCCCCTCGTCGCCCTGTGAGAGAGCGATCACCGATTGTATCTGGCACTTGGAAGGGTGTGTTTTATTAAGTATCCGGTTCTAGTTGTCATAAGGTCAAGGTACAACTCCAAGTCGTCCTGTTACCGAAGATCACGGCTATCCGAATAGATTAACTTCCCTGCATGGGTGCACCACATAACCCAACACGCTCGATCCCATTTGGCCGGACACACTTTCCTGGGTCATGCCCGGCCTCGAAAGATCAACACGTCGCAGCCCTACCTAGGCACAACAGAGAGGTCAGCACGCCGGTCTAAATCCTATGTCGCAGGGGTCTGGGCCCATCACCCTTTGCACACCTGCACGTTGCGAACGCGGCCGGAAGCAGAACTAGCCCCCTTAATACAAGAGCATGCTTATGGTCCAATCCGGCGCGTGCCGCTCAGTCGCTGACGTAACGAAGGCTTCGGCTGATACCACGACGTCGAGTGCCCATAAGTGTCCCCGCGTAGATGGTTAGTGCGTATAAGCCAATGGCCAGACTCAGATCAAATACCAAGATCTTGTTAAGCGTGTTATGTATCCGCGAACGCCGACCAGGGCCAGGCCCACCTCTCTCCTAGGTGGTCTCAGCCCGCCCTGTCGCTCCGCCACAAAGTAACAGTCGGGGGCCGTCGGGAACCCAGGCCCACCACTACCTGGGTGGAACCACCTGCCCCTTCAGCCCCCATCTCCGAACAGTATCACAGGTAATGTAACAGTGTAAAGTATATAGTGTATGCCCGTGATCACCTCCCGAAGTGATCACGGCCCAGTAGTATAGCATGGCAGACGGACAAGAGTGTAGGGCCACTGATGGAACACTAGCATCCTATACTAAGCATTTAGGATTGCAGGTAAGGTATCAACAGTTGTAGCAACAATGACAGGCCATGCATCAGGATAGGATTAACGGAAAGCAGTAACATGCTACACTACTCTAATGCAAGAAGTAGAGAGAAGAGTAGGCGATATCTGGTGATCAAGGGGGGGGGCTTGCCTGGTTGCTCTGGCAAGAGAGAGTGGTCGTCAACACCGTAGTCGATCAGGGCAGCAGCGACGTCAGTCTCGTAGTCTACCGGAGAGAAGAGGGGGGAGAAACAGTAAATACATAGCAAGCAAGTGCATAATAGGACAACAGGCAGAGCTAGACGTGTTCTAATGCAGTATGAGGTGATACCGGTGAAGGGGGAAAACATCTGAGAAAGTATCCCCGGTGTTGCGCGTTTTCGGGCAGAGGAGCCGGAGGGGGAGAGTTGCATGTTTTCTATGCTAGTGTTGTGTGGTGGACGATCGGGCTGCGTATCCGGATTCATCTCGTCGTTCTGAGCAACTTTCGTGTACAAAGTTTTTCCATCCGAGCTACGGTTTATTTTATATTGATTTTCTAAAGTTTAAATCATTTTTAGAATTTATTTAATTAATTTAATTCTACATTATCCAAAACAGTGTTTGCTGACGTCATCATGACGTCAGCACGACATCAGCATGACATCAGCAGTCAACAGAGGTGTTGACTGGGTCGCTGACGTGTGGGTCCCAGCTGTCATTGACTGTTTAGTTAATTAGGACTTAGCTAATCTAATCACTTTTTAATTAACAGGATTAATTAACATAATTAATTAGTTATTTTAATTATTATTATATTATTATATTTATTTTCTCTTTTCTTTTTTTATATAAAACGTTTTATGGGGCGGGGCCCGACTGTCATAGGCCCCTGGTGCCATAGCGGGCGCTGGGTGCACGGGTGCCGGGCAGCGGGCGCACGGGCGCCAACCCCAATGAGCGCCCGCCCAGGCCAACAGGGGGGAACGGCGATGCGTCGCCGGCCACCGCAACGGGCGGCCGCAGCCGCCGGGGAAGGAAAGGGGGCCATGGTGCGGCCAGGCAGGGCGCGGGCACGCGCGTGGAGGCGCGGCCGGAGCGGTGCAGTGCGTGCGGGGGTGGAGGCCGCGGCGAGCAGCTGCAGAGGGCGCGGCGGGGGCCGGTCCGGCAGGGAGAGGCTGACGGCTGTGGGTGCTGGGCGGGATGCGCCCGGAGCGCGCGCGGGGAAGTGGCAGCGGCAGGCTGCGGTGGCGAGGACGCACGGGGCCGATGGCCAGGGGTGCGGCCATGGAGTCATGGGCGAGAGCGGAGCAACGTGCGGGCGGCAGAACGGCGCGGCGACGTGGTCAGGGGCGCGGGCGCGCGCGCGGAAGCGCGGCCAGATCCGGTGATGGGAGAGAGGGGGAGGGGAAGAGGGCTCACGAGGCCCTGTAGATGTGCAACGGTAAGCTCGGGGAGGGGCCGGAGATCCATTTCCGGCGACGAGGTTGGGCAGCGCCGGCGAGGTGGTGATGAGGAGGCACGGCGCTTGGCAATCCGGTGACGTGTGCGGCGAAGACGACGTCGAGCAGCGCCAGGCGGCAAGGCGTGGTCGTCGGGGCGCAGCGGGAGGCGTTCGGCGAGCGGCGAGGTGGCCCTGGCGAGTCGGAGCGGCAGGAACCAGTGGGGCGGTGACGAGGCAAGTCCTGATCCAGATCGGATCGGGGGGGAAGCGTAGTGGGGGAGAGTGGGGGGGTTACGGGTTAGGGTTTGACCAGGGTGGGGGATATGGGGAGTGGGGAGGGTGACGTGGGCCGGTTTGGCTAGAAGCTGGGCCAACTGGCCTAGTGGTGGGGTTCCTCTTTCTTCTTTTGTTTGTTTGTTTTGTTTTCTTTTACTTTTTCTTATTTTTCTTTTCTGTTTTCTTTTAGCTCCTAATTATTTTAGTTTCTTTAAAATACCAAGTTAGCACCTAAATTAGTATCATCAAAATAGGCCACTGCCAAACCTAGTTTGGACCCAAAATAAATTAGTTTAATATATTTTTATTTTTCAAAAGCAATTAAATTATTATTTTAGCCACTGTTTTTAAATAGTTTAGGGCATTTAAACACTTTGTAAAAGGTTGGTTCCACCACCAAAACTAGTTAGGGATTATTTGCCACATGATGAACATTTTAGTTTTGATATTTGAAAACTTTTATTGTTTGCTTGATTTTGACTTTGAATTTGAATCGGTTTCGAACTAACGTGGGATTAGCGACAATAATCGAAGTGACGTGGCATCATTAGCAGAGGTTACTGTAGCTTAATTATCCGGGCGTCACAATTCTCCTCCACTACAAGAAATCTCGTCCCAGATTTAAGAGGTGGAATAAGGGGGAAAGGTCTGGTTACGAAATCCTAACGAGTCTTCTCGGTCTTTGTTGCTTTTCTCGAGGTGGTCGATCCATAGCGCTGACGTCTTCATTCCTTTGCTTCAGGTCATCACGATGAACTTGCCGTCCTTCCTTCAAGATCTCCACCGTACTTACGAATGGGTGAGAAGGGAAAACCCTATAGGACGGATTCTAACAAGATCGAGCATCAGACGGTTAACTCAGGGGGAGAAGCATAAGTATCTCTCGAATTGAAACTTAAGAAGATGTCGAGAGCAAAGCAAGAAGGTACTATGAGAAGTTTCAAACGGATAGGCAAGCGTTCGATGCCTAATCAGAAGGTGAGAGGGGTTCAGAGCAACGAGAATAAGAATTGCGTCTGATACCCGAATAGATCACTTGGGACGGTGGCCCGTGAATTACTTACGAGGCCACGCGCGAGGAATAACTTTGAAAACCGGGGGTGTAGAGGAGAGTCAGGTTTCGATCCTGTGGAACTGTGGGTTATGGGCCCACCATGTGGTTAAAAGTAGGAAGGCCATTGGCATCTTACTCGGTCATGATAGCAAGACATGTCAGAGGGTAGCTTGTCAGTTAAGTTGGCAACAACGTTGGTACCAAGGGCGAGGGACGAAGAGAACCATTTTCCTGCTCGTTGAACAAGGCGGGCCATTAGGCAAAGTTCCCGTCCATTGGTGGATACCGGAATGTCATCAACAATAGTAACAAGTTCTTACTGACAGAGTTGTACACCGAGGGGCTTACAAAAGCAGTGTCTTATTACTGCTTAAATCATATAAACCTCAAGAAGGTTAAACAAAACAATGGAAAGGAAAAATGTGATTATCAGATTAAACAGAACAATGGAAAGGAAAATGTGTTTAAACACATATTTCAGGGGTATATCCTCCACAAGGACAAGCAGAGCATGATATCCATGACATGATAGAAATTAGAAAACCATTTAAGTAATGGGAGAGGAATTTTCATGGCATTATCCATACAACGGTGTTTGGATAATGGATAAAGAAAACTTAGCATTGCGCTTTCAATGCTCTTATTGAAATTCGGAAGTACCACAGACATGCTTTGAGATAGTATTGACATGGTCTTCAAGCAAAGGTTGGACTTGGATATACAAAGGATTCATCAGGAACAACTTATATAAGTCTTACAATTTCCTCATGGAAGAATGGCTAACCTTGCTGAAAAAGGAATCTATAACAATAGGGCCTCCGGCCAGGTGTGCTAGGCACGACATCACCTTACCGGGTCACATAAAGACCAATGTTATAACTCTTGGAAATAAGTTACAACCATCATATCTGACCGAGATTCAGATCAGATTGGCAAGATACCTTTCGGGATGCCTGAGAAGAAAAGGTGCAACACAATTGACGAGTTGACATTGTAAGATTCTCGGGAAATTTATTACGGTAGCGAGTTCCGAAACAAAAGCTCATCATTAAACCAACGAAGGGATAAGGTGGTAGCTAATGAACTAAGTGACAATTCATCGAGACTCCTAAAAGATGGGTTTCCACAATTATGTGAACAAGGAGATAACATTAGTCAGATCAAATGATATAATGATGTATGCTCGAGAAAAACATACATAGTTAAACATTGGTTGAAAGGTGCGCCCGACATATGGGTTGGGTTGCACGACCAATGTCAGAATGGTGATTCAACAATCAATAGTCTAAGAATGAACGGCCGACCATTAACTTCAAAGCAATTGGGTTGCTAGAAGTTTTGAAGTCGCACATCATAGTTCGATTGTCGGTTTTCCGGTTAGAAATAACACGGGGACCAAGGAATGAACGGAGATGGCGAGAAGTATTATTGTATCAAGAATTCTTAAGAGGTGGTGAAATTTCTCACCACATTCTTGACAAAAAAGATGGTAATACTCCAAGGTAAAGAAGAATAATGTTGGATAGCAAGGAACTCAAGGTATAACACAAAACTCAATCAAGTTTGTGTTGAACGAAAGGCAATAAAGTGGTCAATGGTATCACAAATCATCGGGGGCAAGGATGGTATTTCTCATCATGAATTCAATTGCTATCCTAGAAGAGTTCAGAATGTTGATGATGATCATGATACATTTGTTGAGAGATTCCATGAAGATGTAATCGATAGGCGATGACATCAAGTTAAAGGAATGATGAAGCGAAAGGTTATTGGAACCACGGGTACGACACACACTCGAAATCAAGCTTGATGTTCAAGGCGAAATGATAAGATGAGGAAGATCGACGTAAGCTTAGCTCATCGTCAAAAGTTGTGCTCCGGGAATAAGGACTAGGTAGTATAGTTAAAATTTAGCACGATGATATAGCCGATCAGGCTAGGAATGACCTGAAGGATTACTAAACTCATAAGCAATGAAAATTACTTAGAGTTATTGAATCGGAGTGCGGAATCGATTCACTTATCGGTGTTCTCGAGTGACTAATAACTCAGAGCCCATGGAAAATTGGATCAATGAGAATGTAGCACTTGATGAAGAACTCATAAGAAGTTATGCAGTTCCATGATAATCTCGAGATACCAGGGGGTAATACTCGACGATAGATCAAGGTAGAGTTTGGACTAGGGTATTGCTCTGCAGAGGACAAGTGCTTTACCTGGTCCGTGAAATAGAATCAAAGGAGAACAATCATGGTCGGAACCACGTCCACGGATACAAGATGAACTTATAACAAGGGGATAATTATTTAAAGAGAAGCTTCTATGATAAGGTATACATCGTGTCCATGGGCATGAACACAGGGTTCAAGGTCGACTCCCACTTGTTCAACACATAACCTTTCATTCACCTCTCGTATTTCGAAAATGACATTAGTTGTTGAAAGTTTTTACCTGGTGTAATACCAGATAAGTATGACCCGTGCAATATTTCGGGTTCACGCGGATTAGGGAAGGCGTAGGTTCAACTCGTCAGGGTATCGTGGAAACATATAACACAAGCTTCAATAGTAAATACGACCAGCTCAAAAGCAGAGCATGGTTGGCCAAGCAGATGATACCATTTACCAAGGGCATTATGTATCAGCTAAAGAACTCACAAGAATTTTGGTTGTGAAGGACATTGTCGGATAATAACCCGGCAATGGGTATGGCGATCCACAACGGGGCTGATGTGAGTGTCGGTACTCAATCAAAGGAAGAAGGAATGCCATGGCATCGGGTTATAGAAACAACTAACTAATTCAAAGCTTAATGCAAAGAAACTTTATGATCTCCAAATCAAGGGATCAGAAGCAATCGTTCTGATCGAAAATGAATAAGTTCAACAGACTTGGAAGCACAAACGATCAAGGCATTGATTGGTCAAGAACCAGCTCATATCCAAATGACGTCTTAGCCGGAAGGATGAATCCTAGGATTCGACTGAGGAATGCGAGCATCCTCAACATATTGAATCAACGGACTTAAAATGATAAAGACAAGGGAGGCCAACAAGATTACGAAACTTATGGGATTAACCATAATGCAAGCAAGCGAGAATTTCAAGAGCAATAGGCTGCTCGGGATTTTCGGAAGATCGAATGATATTTTGAAGTCTTTGGCGAAACACCTGAACAACTGGGAATGAGCGGATACCCGATAAGTGCGAGAATTATCCGTAGGGGTGTATATGTGGATAATGAACTGCAAGGCAGTAGGCACAAAGTATTCTCGGAAAAATAGAGAGAATTTCCGAGGTATCTTGTAATAACAAGATTAACTGGGAATGAAGTTATGGACGACAAGTGTATGTAGCTTTCCATATGGACTTATCGGTGGTATGGAATTGCAACGGCGAAGGACACAAAGGTCTCGCGAAAACATCGGAGAGTATTGTCAGAATCTTTTGTTGCAGCAGGCGATCATCTGGCCTGAAGGGGCTCTCCGGGAGGAAGTATTTTCGAGAACCTAAAGTTAGATTTTAGCAAAATCACTTAACCCGAATAGAAGAGAGTTCAGAGTCCCAGAGTAAAGGTCGAGGAATAAAAAGATCCTACTACCACCCGATGGCGACGTGTGCCCGTAAGACACACAGCCATGTTAGTAAAAGTTTTGCAATGTTTAGACTCGACTTCGGCCAAAGAGTTGGAAAGGGGGATTCCTACAGGCAGTCGGCTCTGATACCAACCTGTGACGCCCCTGATTTAATCGTACACTAATCATACACGCAAACGTGTACGATCAAGATCAGGGACTCACGGGAAGATATCACAACACAACTCTACAAATAAAATAAGTCATACAAGCATCATATTACAAGGCAAGGGCCTCAAGGGCTCGAATACAAGAACTCGATCATAGACGAGTCAGCGGAAGCAACAATATCTGAGTACAGACTTAAGTTAAACAAGTTTGCCTTAAGAAGGCTAGCACAAACTGGGATATAGATCGAAAGAGGCGCAGGCCTCCTGCCTGGGATCCTCCTAACTACTCTTGGTCGTCGTCAGCGGACAACATGTAGTAGTAGGCACCTCCGGTGTAGTAGGAGTCGTCGTCGACGGTGGCGTCTGGATCCTGGGCTCCAACATCTGGTTGCGACTACCAGGTAGAAGGAATAGGGGGAAAAGAGGGAGAAAGCAACCGTGAGTACTCATCCAAAGTACTCGCAAGCAAGGAGCTACACTACATATGCATGGGTAAATGTGTAAAGGGCCATATCGGTGGACTGAACTGCAGAAAGCCAGAATAAGAGGGGGATAGCTAATCCTGTCGAAGACTACGCTTCTGGCCACCTCCATCTTGCAACATGTAGAAGAGAGTAGACTGAAGTCCTCCAAGTAGCATCGCATAGCATAACCCTAACTGATGATCCTCCCCTCGTCGCCCTGTGAGAGAGCGATCACCGGTTGTATCTGGCACTTGGAAGGGTGTGTTTTATTAAGTATCCGGTTCTAGTTGTCATAAGGTCAAGGTACAACTCCAAGTCGTCCTGTTACCGAAGATCATGGCTATTCGAATAGATTAACTTCCCTGCAGGGGTGCACCACATAACCCAACACGCTCGATCCCATTTGGCCGGACACACTTTCCTGGGTCATGCCCGGCCTCGAAAGATCAACACGTCGCAGCCCTACCTAGGCACAACAGAGAGGTCAGCACACCGGTCTAAATCCTATGTCGCAGGGGTCTGGGCCCATCGCCCTTTGCACACCTGCACGTTGCGAACGCGGCCGGAAGCAGAACTAGCCCCCTTAATACAAGAGCAGGCTTATGGCCCAATCCGGCGCGCCGCTCAGTCGCTGACGTCATGAATGCTTCGGCTGATACCACGATGTCGAGTGCCCATAACTGTCCCCGCGTAGATGGTTAGTGCGTATAAGCCAATGGCCAGACTCAGATCAAATACCAAGATCTCGTTAAGCATGTTATGTATCCACGAACGCCGACCAGGGCCAGGCCCACCTCTCTCCTAGGTGGTCTCAGCCCGCCCTGTCGCTCCGCCACAAAGTAAAAGTCGGGGGCTGTCGGGAACCCAGGCCCACCACTACCTGGGTGGAACCACCTGCCCCTTCAACCCCCATCTCCGAACAGTATCACATGTAATTTAACAGTGTAAAGTATATAATGTATGCCCGTGATCACCTCCCGAAGTGATCACAGCCCAATAGTATAGCATGGCAGACGAACAAGAGTGTAGGGCCACTGATGGAACACTAGTATCCTATACTAAGCATTTAGGATTGCAGGTAAGGTATCAACTGTTGTAGCAACAATGACAGGCTATGCATCAGGATAGGATTAACGGAAAGCAGTAACATGCTACACTACTCTAATGCAAGAAGTAGAGAGAAGAGTAGGCGATATCTGGTGATCAAGGGGGGGGGGCTTGCCTGGTTGCTCTGGCAAGAGAGAGTGGTCATCAACACCGTAGTCGATCAGGGCAGCAGCGACGTCAGTCTCGTAGTCTACCGGAGAGAAGAGGGGGGAGAAACAGTAAATACATAGCAAGCAAGTGCATAATAGGACAACAAGCAGAGCTAGACGTGTTCTAACGCGGTATGAGGTGATACCGGTGAAGGGGGAAAACATCCGAGAAAGTATCCCCGGTGTTGCGCGTTTCCGGGCAGAGGAGCCGGAGGGGGAAAGTTGCGTGTTTGCTATGCTAGGGGTGTGTGGCGGACGATCGGGTTGCGTATCCGGATTCGTCTCGTCGTTCTGAGCAACTTTCGTGTACAAAGTTTTTCCATCCGAACTACGGTTTATTTTATATTGATTTTCTACAGTTTAAATCATTTTTAGAATTTATTTAATTAATTTAATTCAACATTATCCAAAACAGTGTTTGCTGACGTCATCATGACGTCAGCACGACATCAGCATGACATCAGCAGTCAACAGAGGTGTTGACTGGGTCGCTGACGTGTGGGTCCCAGCTGTCATTGACTGTTTAGTTAATTAGGACTTAGCTAATCTAATCACTGTTTAATTAACTAACTAGTTAATTAGATTAATTTAAACGGGATTAATTAACATAATTAATTAATAAATTAATTAGTTATTTTAATTATTATTTTATTTATTTATTTATTTTCCCTTTTCCTTTTTTTATATAAAACGTTCTAGGGGGCGGGGCCCGACTGTCATAGGCCCCTGGGGCCATAGCGGGCGCTGGGTGCACGGGTGCCGGGCAGCGGGCGCACGGGCGCCAACCCGAATGAGCGCCCGCCCAGGCCAACAGGGGGGAACGGCGAGGCGTCGCCGGCCACCGCAACGGGCGGCCGCAGCCGCCGGGGAAGGAAAGGGGGCCATGGTGCGGCCACGGTGTGGCCAGGCAGGGCGTGGGCACGCGCGTGGAGGCGCGGCCGGAGCGGTGCAGTGCGTGCGGGGGTGGAGGCCGCGGCGAGCAGCTGCAGAGGGCGCGGCGGGGGCCGGTCCGGCAGGGAGAGGCTGGCGGCTGTGGGTGCTGGGCGGGATGCGCCCGGAGCGCGCCCGGGAGCGGCGAGTAGCTGCAGGGAAGTGGCAGCGGCAGGCTGCGGTGGCGAGGACGCCCGGGGCCGATGGCCAGGGGTGCGGCCATGGAGTCATGGGCGCGAGCGGAGCAACGTGCGGGCGGCAGAACGGCGCGGCGACGTGGTCAGGGGCGCGGGCGCGCGCGCGGAAGCGCGGCCAGATCCGGTGATGGGAGAGAGGGGGAGGGGAAGAGGGCTCACGAGGCCCTGTAGATGTGCAACGGTAAGCTCGGGGAGGGGCCGGAGATCCATTTCCGGCGACGAGGCGGGGCAGCACCGGCGAGGTGGTGATGAGGAGGCACGACGCTTGGCGTTCCGGCGACGGGTGCGGCGAAGACGACGTCGAGCAGCGCCAGGCGGCGAGGCATGGTCGTCGGGGCGCAGTGGGAGGCGTTCGGCGAGCAGCGAGGTGGCCCTGGCGAGTCGGAGCGGCAGGAACCAGTGGGGCGGCAACGAGGCAAGTCCCGATCTAGATCGGATCGGGGGTTGAAGCGTAGTGGGGGCAAGTGGGGGGGGGGTTACGGGTTAGGGTTTGACCAGGGTGGGGGATATGGGGAGTGGGGAGGGCGACCTGGGCTGGTTTGGCTAGAAGCTGGGCCAACTGGCCTAGTGGTGGGGTTCCTCTTTCTTCTTTTGTTTGTTTGTTTTGTTTTGTTTTACTTTTTCTTATTTTTCTTTTCTGTTTTCTTTTAGCTCCTAATTATTTTAGTTTCTTTAAAATACCAAGTTAGCACCTAAATTAGTATCATCAAAATAGGCCACTGCCAAACCTAGTTTGGACCCAAAATAAATTAGTTTAATATATTTTTATTTTTCAAAAGCAATTAAATTATTATTTTAGCCACTGTTTTTAAATAGTTTAGGGCATTTAAACACTTTGTAAAAGGTTGGTTCCACTACCAAAACTAGTTAGGGATTATTTGCCACATGATGAACATTTTAGTTTTGATATTTGAAAACTTTTATTGTTTGCTTGATTTGGACTTTGAATTTGAATCGGTTTCGAACTAACGCGGGATTAGCGACAATAATTGAAGTGACGTGGCATCATTAGCAGAGGTTACTATAGCTTAATTATCCGGGCGTCACACCACCGACGAGGATGGCCCTGCTCAGCTGCTTCCCTTCCTAGTGAAGGCGCTCGAGGAAGTCATGGAGGGCATCGGTCCTATGGCGGAGGCAGAGGCTCGCATCCTTTCCTCATCCACGCTGACACGGGTCTTCAGCCACCTACACCTTCACGACCCCAGCGCTCGTCTTGACGAGCTGCAGGAACCTATAGCTGACGAACACTGCGTGGCTGCCGCCACGGCCGTGAAGGGTCAAGTGGAAGCCTTGTTGAAGAAGATCGACGCCTTCGCCCCCGCGCCCTCGACCGGTGATGCAGGTGAAGGCGATGCTACCTAGGAGGGGGCACCTTTTGCAGGCGCCGACATTGTCTAGGGGTGACTTGCGGCTGCTTTTCTACTTTATTCCTGCAACATACACCATGCCTCGTGGAGGCATTAAACTGGTGTTTGATATTGTGAGGACAATATGTATTGTAATATTTTCTTTGAGATTTTGCGATTTTCTTCCTATTTGCTTTGTGTTCTGCGTCGGCAGAGCCCGGCGCCGTGCGTACCTCAACCGTCGTTGGGCCGACCGGAAACCAGGATGGACCAAGGAGCGAGGGGCTACATGACCAGTTAGGCTCCTGAGTTGCGATGCTCAGGAGTCCCCCTTGACGCGCAAACAACCTATAGGAAGGATACACGAGGATAGGTTAATGCTCTACGTCGGCAGAGCCCAGCCCCGCGCATACCTCAACCGCCTTTGGGCCAACCGGAAACCAGGACGGACCAAGGAGTGAGGGGCTACGTGACCAGTTAGGCTCCTGAGTCACGCTGCTCAGGAGTCCCCCTTGACGTGCAAACATTCTCCATACCTTTTCCCTCGCCGAGGCTCGGCTCGGGAGGGGCGTGTGACGACCAACTCCGGGGGACCTGGTTGGGTGGCGTACGCTTGGGCGTGACCCAAGCGCAGCCCCCGTGCCCAGCCCCCTCGCGCGGCTCTCCCGAGGGGAGCCGTTGCGGTGAGGCCGGACATTGAGCTCTAGGGCTCCCTGAGGTTGGTACGGCCATGGGGCCGCCCCAGTTGTTTATCACCAGCGCGGAGCATAGTGCTTCCGCTTGTGCACGGGCATAGCCGCTCCTTGGCAGTGTCGATGGCTAGTGCGGAGCATGGTGCTCCCACTGGGGCGTGGGAGGGGGACTCCCTACTGCGGAGAGCCCCTGGGGCGTGTACAGCCCCACCCTAACACATGGCTTGCACGGCAGGGCTAGATGAGGTGTATTTGGACACTCGTGAGCCAGCATGGGACTCACGAGGCCCTACCTCAAGCCGGGTTGCGTCTGGCCTTGATTCTTGTTCGTTGTCTTGGTCCTGCAAAACGGTTGGACAACACGAAGGGTCCTGAAGAAAGACGGCCGGCGCGTGGCTCCCATGGTGGATGACAATCAAGCAGGCGATAGTCATAGATAGATTAAGCATGGAATGCAAATACAGGGAAGATGCATGCCACCGGGTTCGGCCCGAGCGGCTTGGGGATGATGTAGCCCGAGGGGCACCCCAAACAGGATAAACTAAAGACATAAAAGGAAAGATACATGCCACAGGGGCGGACCCACATGGCCTGGGAATGTTGCAGCCTTGGGGCGCTCCCAGCTGAATGAACTTTGGAAAATGTTACCTGGTCCTATCGATGAAGGAGAGTTGGGGTAGCTGAAGGTGTGCGGCGGAGGGGCTGCCCCTCATGAGCCATCGGGGCCCTGAGCCTCAGGAGGCTCTGTCGGTCCAGGGGGTTCCCTGAGGACCGTCTTCATCTCTGTCAGCACAGAGTGGTACCTGGCCTCCTGAGACGCCAGGATGCTCCGCAGGTTGCGTTGATAGGCGGCTGCCATGCTCGGCAGGCCAAAGGGCATGAGAACGTAGCTATGAGGTGGGCCCTTGCAGCGTCCCATGCGCGAAGGCCAGAGAAGCTGCCCGATTGAGCCCTGGAACGTCGATGCAACCGCGTAGCCCGGCATCCTCGCCTGGATGGGGAGCTGCACCTGGTGAGCGGCGGCCGCCGTGCATGGCCCTTGCATCTTGTAGCTCCTGAGAGGTCTTGGTGATGAACTCCTGAGAAGTGGGCACTCCTTACCCTGTGTTCTCCCGAGGGAAACATGTCGCGAAGCACGCCTCCAAGTGGTGCCAAGCACCTCCCTCGTGATGTTGGCAAGGTCTAAGGCCCTCGAGAAGAGAGCCCCCGAGCCCTGCCCGAGAGGGGCGCTGGGCGCGCTTTCTTATGCGATGGAGGGAGGCGTTGACGGTGTCCTGGACTAGGGGGGTACTCACCACGTCGTCTCCCTATCAGTTGGATTGGGCCGAGGAACCCCATGGTCGTATGCTCATGGGCCAGTTCGGACAGCCGATGTATACACGAGGAAGATTCCACAAGACTTGGTGATCAAGACAAGGACTCTTCTCCACTGGCGTATTCGACTAGGACTCTTGTTATCCTAGGCCTCTGGTACATTATATAAGCCAAGGCCAGGCTAGTCGGTACTCATCATACCTGTAGGGTTTAGACCACAACATACGATCTCGAGGTAGATCAACTCTTGTAACCCTATAATCATTAAAGTCAATCAAGCAGGAAGTAGGGTATTACCTCCATCAAGAGGGCCCGAACCTGGGTAAACATCGTGTCCCGTGTCTCCTATTACCATTGATCCTTAGACGCACAGTTCGGGACCCCATACCCGAGATCTGCCGGTTTTGACACCGACAATGATGCTTTCATTGAGAGTTCCGATGTGTGGTCGACAAAAGGATCGATGGCTCGTCTGCAGATCAACTGCGACATCAGCGTCTTCGTCGCCACCTCGACTGGTCACCTTGGCTTGAACAAGGACTATGCCCCACCTCCTGTCATCATGTTCGGACGAGGGCCTTCATCAATATCAACTCCGATCTCTATCAGGATCATGGAGGAATCATCCATGGAGCTCGGGGGCTCAACGTCAACATTGCCCTCGAGCGACCGTGCTGTTTTTTCGAAGAGCGAAATTGTAACCGCTGCTACCACCTCTTCGAGCATCGCTTTAATGATCCCTTTGGTGAAATTGTGCATAATTGAGTCTACAACAACTATGCAAAATTTCATCAAGTTCCAATGGAGGAATCTCCGGCAATCTATGATATACCGGAGCCCTGTCAAATCTGGTCGGGAATCTAGACGAGTTTAGGGCGTGGTCTCCAGCACCTAGCTTGGACGTCCTTTGGAAGATACAACCGTTGATCGGCTGCATAATTCCTATATCTACCGCCCCTCAAAATTTCAGCTCGATCCGACCGTCCAAACTCCGTGAACCTTCCGATTAATGCATCACTTTTCGGATCTGTTTTCTGTGTGAATACAGATCCGACCAGAATTCATGTTTGTTTATGAACGTGATATTAGACAACCTTTTTAAAGGAAATTTTCTTCTATGGTATTGTGCGTTGTTTTGAACACGTGCCCATAAAATTTTAAGCCTCGCGCTGGTGTCACACCAGTCTGGTAATATTGCTCCACGTCTGCTGACCTGCACTAGACAGATCGCCGCTTCATCGAGCCGAGCCTAACCTTATCGGATCATCTGCTCGGCAAGCCGAACAAGAGTTCAGCATCGCGAAGGATCAATCATCACCAACACCATCGCCCCACGGATTGCACGGGTCAGGCACGCCGACATCGGGGCTCGGTCACTTCATCAATCCGGCATTGACCACGTCACAAGTTATGACCAGCGTCGGCATGGCCGCACTGTTGCTCTTTCAAGCTGATGTCCATCACGCCGAACTGCTTCAACACCTCGGCTGACATGGCGGCTGCAACGTCTCCTTACTAACCCGCTCTGCCATCTCGGCTAGACCGGAGACTTTGCTATTTCTTCATCAACATACACCGATGACTTTGGCGTCACCAGCCGACCAACTTCATCACGTTAGCTGGACCGGGAGCTTTGCCTCGGCGAGCCCACCTTTGCCAGCGTTGCTATGCCGTCGCTTTATCGCCCATCACTCAATGGGTGTGCGGGTCAAGTCCCAATTTTGGGAGTAACCTTTCTTCAGATTGCTACAACAGATAAACCAGGTGCTATTAATCCTAGTATTTTTATTTCTTGCTTGGGTTTATTTTTTCCAAGGAATTATTAATCTGGTTTGTTTCATCATCTGTACACAGGTCTATCAAATGGTGGCTGCATTAACAACGGTCGCGTGCTGGTTCGGTCAGTTTCTGTATACAGTTCGGCGAATGCCGCATCCGGAACTCAGACCAGCCTATGAATTCAGGCTTTGCCACGCCTTCACCACGTCACGCCGATGCCCTGCATCGACATTGACTTCGATGCCAGGCCACATCTCTTTCAATAAGTTATTTTTGTGAAAAGCAATTATCCTTTTTGGACCGCACTATTTTATGTGTGTAGGTGATGGACTTCGACTGCGTCACGTGGTCACTTTGGTAAGCCGACGTCATTGTCCTAGTCGGCATAAATCGGCTCGCGTGATCACCTTGTTGGTCGAATCGCCATACCGGCATGTTCGGTTGCCTCGGGGACTTCGGCATCGTTGAGAGAGCTCTACCTCATCAAGTGTTCAGCACACGGGCCATATTTCTTTTATTACTCACTTTGCGTAAATTATTAATTATGCAACAATTTTTTATTATTCCTATTATCTCCAACTTGCACTATTTTCTGTGCACAGGTAAAGGATCCGGGTCGGGCAGTGTTGTCACCTCGGTGTACAGACATACCACGTCACCTCGGCTGGACTAGGGGCTTCGTCCTCACTTCACTACCCCATGCCGGGTACTTCAGCGTCACACTGCCGGCCTGCATTGGCCGTGCTATGTCGCCACTTCGGAGCGTCGAGCTCTTTGCTTTGCCACCTTGATACCGACTTGGGGGCTGGGAGCTCATCCCGTGGTAAGCTCGAACCGCGTCATCAATACTGAGCACATTAACCAGCTAAGTCGCTTTCATGCTCAAAAACTTTCAGTATTAAATTTTTTCGATTCGACCAAGCATTATACTTTTTGGCAATAAGTTGTTTGTGAAAAAATTCCTTGTCAAAACTTTGTTTGTGACACACAAATTCAAATACCCCGTTTACTTGGGGGCTTCGTTTATGAAGCATTTCCTCTTGCATATGATTATACTTGTATGGCTTCGTTCCTTGTTCGTGTATTACGCCACAATATACACCATGTTAACTTAAGTGTTTCGCAAGCTGGGTTGCCTGGCTCCTGTGCTTACCCCTACGTTCCTGATTGTTCGGCTAGGGAGTAAAGGGAGCACCTCTGTGACTATTACTACCGGGTCATCCGAGTTAGTACCTTAGACTGGGCGAAGCCGAAAGTTAGCGCTCTTATTGTTTTTAATTATGGTCGGCACACAATGGAACTCATGAGTACAAAAAATCTATTGCACAAGTCTCATAGTAACAATGAGCAACCGAAGAAAGGTATAGGTGGAGGTACTATTTTCTTCGAAGATGCTTCTTACACTTCGTTAGTAATATAGCATAAGTTCCCTGAGCGCTCTTTGTCGGTTACAACCTTATGGCCTGATTTCCTGGTCATCGGAAACACCGTCGATACTCTCGACATAGGTGGAGTACATGACACTTTTTGGGCCTTGACCGAAACGGGAGAAGCCGACCATCGGTTAAGACACATTTAAAGTTCGGGTGAACACAAATATAATATAAGTACATCAGTACATACAATCATTATACATAAAATTCTTTTACCCAAGTCACTTGGGGGCTCTTAAAATTTATATGAGCTATTTTATAGTAAATGTGTTTTCTTCTTGGTCATTGCAGAGTCTTTTTTTGCCGCTCCTTTTTCGACTCGAGTGTATGGTCAATAGCCGGATAGCCTGTCTTCTCTCTAAAAAGCCACTTGAGTTTAGTTCGCTAAACTGGCCTCGAAGAAGCACTCCGCCTTTGGGATAAGGAGCTTGAAGCCGTAGGCTGGCTTGAAGTGTTGAGATCGGATGTGTCATGTTAAAGCACGACAAAAGCACAACTTTTTCTTTTTTCCAATTTTCGGATTGGCACCGAACACTTGATCTTGTTCGGATGTCAAGTTTTTACTGATGTTTTTTGGTTTTCCAAGATTGTGGCACTTTCAAATTATTTGTGTCTTTCCAGCATAAGTCTCGCAGTGCAGCGTCGGACACCTTTAGAGATTCGGCAAAAACATTCTCGGATATTGCTATATATGCATCGGTTTCGAATTGTGTCTTCGGTCAATAGTTGGGTTGCCTGGTTCCTGCTCTTGCCTCCTATGTTCCACTTTGTTCGGCTAGGTGTGCAAAGGGAGAACCACTGCGATTGTGCTTCCAGTTCGCATGGTTAAGCACCTCAGTGGAGAAAGCCGAAAACTGACTGTCACAATAAGCGTAAACTGGTCAGCGATCCGATGACTGTGTTAAATGATGGGCCGTTCATAACATTGGCCAAAGTGTTTACGGCTTGACCTTGGCTATCGCCGAACACTAATTGGGGGCTAGTAGCTGGCCTCCCAACTTTGAGCTCCTATGACTAAGTGAAAGTTATAAAGCCCGCATATCTGATTGCCTCGTTTCCGCTAACACAACCGCCTTCAGGCACCGAGACGTCGGCTAATGGTTGTGTCGGATTTCGGGTTCCGGCAAACCCGTAAGGTTCGAACTCTGGGGTTCGCATGGAGATCTTTCCCCTACCGAGTCACGCTTCTATGGCTCGCAAGAAATCTAGGCTGGGAAGAAGAACACTCAAGGGACACAAGGTTTATACTAGTTCGGGCCACCGATGTGGTGTAATACCCTACTCCAATATTTGGTGTGGTGAATTGCCTCAGGGGCTGATGATGAACAATACAGGGGAAGAACGGCCTCGCGAGAGGTGTTCTTGAGTTGGTGCGGTGTGTTCTACTCGGTCTGGATCTCCCTCTCTCTTTCTCCTCTCTCTCTCTCTCTCTCTCTCTCTTTTTTCCCCTCCCCCTTTTCCTATGGTGGTTAGTCCTATTTATAGAGGCCCTAGTCCTCTTCCCAAATAATGAGCGGGAAGGGCGCCAACAATTGGCCATTTTGAAGGGGAACATCTAGTACAAGTTATCCTGACCAAAGGTGGTCTTCGGCTGCCAAAAGCACTGGTGATGACGCCGTCTTGGGCTTCATGGTGACCTCCCTCCTGCCGCTCCGCTGGTCTTGGTCTCGTTGCACCGGAATGGTAACCTTTGCCCGATGCCTTGGTCTGCTCTTCCTCCCTTTGCACCGAAGGGGAAACAAGGACACTGCGCAGGCCGGCGCCCTCCTGGCGCCTGCCTAATCTCGATCGTCATGGCTTGCGTCACGGGCTCCTCACGAAGCACCCCTGCCTTGATCTCTCCGCCTCCTCGCGAGACTACCTGATGAGGCTGCTCCTGAGGAAGCCTCCTGTCATCTGCCCCGCAAGGCTTGGCCACTTGCAAGGGTGTTGAGCTTGAGCTGATGAAGCTGGGCCGCACTGGGCCCCCACTTGAGCCACGCCGCAGGCCGGCAAGTCTGGGGACCCCCGTTCCCAGAACGCCGACAGTAGCCCCCGGGCCCAAGGCGCGCCCGGGCTTGTCTTAGCAGAGAAGCGAAGGGGCAAGCGCGAAGCGCCGCAGGCCCCAATAGCCTGCGGCCTTGGGTGTTGCGTGGCGATTGATTGAACGTGGGCGTCTGCACTTCCCCATGACGCCTCGGCAACCATCCATCTAACAAAGAGGTGCCCGGGCCAGGCTTACTTGCTTTGTTCTCGTTCGCCTTGCCCCAGATCCCCTTTCTCGCTCTTCTCCTTCCTGCTCCCGAAATCCTCCAGATCTATCTCAATCCTTCCCATCCGGCACGCCATGGCGCCTCGCAAGTCCCCAACCGAGGCCTTGTACTCACCGGCTCTGGATCCCCCGAACTTGTCGGAGAAGAACCTCGCCCTCACGCGCCTGATGACGGTCGCGCAGGGCAGCAAGGGGGCGAATGTGCTCAAGGCCGACTCCGACCAGCCTGAGAGCAAGGGGAGCACCTTCTATCCGTTCTTTGTGAGTGCCATCATCGCCAGTCTGGTGCCTCCTTTCTCCTAGTTCTTCTTTGCTGTTCTCCGCCAATACAACTTGCAAGCTCTGCATCTCCACCCCAACTCTGTTGCTATCCTGGCGATTTTCGCTTACTATTGCGAGGCTCACGTTGGGGTGAAGCCCTCAGTGGCCTTGTTGCGCCACTATTTTTCCCTCCGGGTTTCTCGTGTCCATGTCTTCGCATGCGCGAGCTTTATCGCATACTCCAACTCCAATGCTATCCCAAAGCCTGGGAAGAGAATCGAAGGCTTCCGGAGCAAGTGGGTCATGGTGGACGTTGGGTGCCTCCACCCCCGACTGGTGTTGCCTACGGGGCAGCCCAAGGCCATTGACTTGTGGTCCCGCACGGAGCTCATCGAACCCCGTGCGAAGGCGGTGCTGAAGAGGATGAATGCGGACCTGAGGCCAGGCAACTTGGGGGCGGTGAAGCTGACCGGGGCTACACTCCTGAGGGAGTTCTTGGAGCACCGGGTGGCTCCACTCCAGGAGCACTCGCTCCCATTGTGGAGGCTTGGGGAAGCGGACGCCGCCATGCGCCTAAGCTCCGAGGCCCTGACTGACGAGGATCTGGTCGCGGCCCTCCACTCCTTGGTTGGGGGAGACATGGCGAGCCCAGTGGGCGCCCCCGTCCCGTTTTTCCTTTGTGACGACTGGGAACGGGTGGTGAACACCATGCCCACCTTAAATGGTGAGGGGCTGGTCCCTACGGAAGCTCCCAAGGATCTGGTGGCGCTGGCGATGGTGGACGTGTCCTCCAGCAGCTCCAGCGGGAATGAGAGGGAAGAAGAGGCGGAGGAGGAAGAGTCTGACTCTGAGGCGATTGGCGAGGAGTCGGGGGAGTCCTTCCCTCGGCGCAGGTCCCGGGCCCTTCGCTCCATGCCGGACGACGACGAGGCTGGCGCCAGGCGAGGAGGGGAGGACTCTCCCTTGGTCACAAGGAAGGGTAGGTCGGGGCCGGTTCTCCTAGGGTCTGCTCTGGTCCCCGGGCGGTCTGAGGCCAGCTCCAGCCCTCCAGACGTGCCTTCTGCTTCCGGGCCTCCCAAGGCTGACCCCAGCTGCAGGCTCTCGGGCTTCAAGTTTGGTCGGAAGCTGCTTGAGTCCGCGAACGACGACCAGTAAGTGCTCGATTCGTTCTTCGCTTGGTTTCTACCGCCGAGGCTTGACGTCTGCACTCTTTTGCCAGGCCGGCACCTGCAGCGAAGAGGTTGAGAGGGGCTTCTGCAGCCCTGCTTGGGGCGAGTCCATCTGCCGGGGTGGTGCCTTCATCTGCTGGGGAAGGAGATGGCGAGGCTTGCGCCTCCCCTGCCCGATCGTCTTCGTGAGGCCAACTGGGATGCATCGGCGAGGAGTCAGCCCCCGTGGCCCCGCTGACCCTGGAGGCGGCTACGCTCAATGCTGCAGCCGGGGTAGCCAAGGCCCAGGGGGTTCCTTCCTGCCAAGCTGTGATCATGCTGCTGTCCTCTCTGCCCGCTCCACTGGTTCCCGTCTCTTTTGATCCCTCTGCCGCTGTCCTAGACCGAGTCGCCAACGAACTGAGCCAGATGCGAGAGGATCTTCTGAGCGCGGACCCTCGCCTAGTGGCCGGGCGCCTGGAGCTAGCTGCTGGCTGGGCCCGTTCTGCCGCCTCCGTCCGAGCAGCACTGAGCTAGGCCATGTCGGCCTCTGATGGGGAGAAGCAGGCCAGCAGCCAAGCCAAGACCGCTCGCGACGCTGCCCTGGGCGACGCCGCAGCTGGCCAGGGCCGCTGCATGGCACTGGGGGTCGAGCTGCAAGGCCTGCGTGATGAGCTCGCCAAGGAGGTCCTTGGCCGCCAGGAGAAGGAGAAGGAGATGAAGGCTCGGGAGGCTGCCATCAAGGACCGGGGCGCCAAGCTTGATGACCGCTGCGGCCGGTTGGAGACACTGGAGCGGTCGCTGAAGGCGGAGAGGACCAAGCTAGACACCAAGGCGAAGGTGCTGGCCGAGGATCGGGTGGCCTTCGTGCAGCTGGAGAAGAAAGCTCGCGCCGCGCTGAAGACGCTTTACGAGGGCGGCTTGGAGGAGCCGTTGGCTGGTGCGGAGGACGGCCCCGCTGAGCTGCTTCCCTTCCTGGTCCGTGCGCTTGAAGATGTCGCAGACGGCCTCGGCCCCATGGCCGAGGCCGAGGCGTGTGCCCTGTCTTCTGCAGCGCTAACGCATGTCCTCAGCCACGTCTACCTGCGCGACCCCAACGTCGACTTCGACAGCCTGCTGGAATCCGTGAGCGGTGACCTTGCCGCCGCTTCCGCTGAGGCCGTGAAAGGCCGAGCCGAGGCTTTGCTGGGGAGGTTCCGCGCCTTTAGTACCTTGCCCGGGCGCGGTGCCACCAGCTCCGCGGCCTCAGGAGGCGGAGTCGCCCAACGTGACTCCACCACAGGCGGCGGCGCCACTGGAGAGTGATCCCTTTGCGGCTTCTATCCTGTTTTTACTCCTGCAACATGCACCATGCCTCACGGAGGCATTTAAACTTGTGTCTGGCATCATGAAACAATCTATGGCTTGTAATATTTGCTTTAAATTCCCTGGAATTTGCATTTTCCCTCCTATTTGCTTGTGCTCTACGTCGGCAAGGCCCGACCCCGCGCATACCTTAACCGCCGTTAGCCCCAACTGGAAACCAAGACGGGACTAAGGAGTGAGGGGCTACGTGGCAAGTTAGGCTCCTGAGTCGCGATGCTCAGGAGTCCCCCTTGACGCGCGAGCAACAAGTAGGGAAGGGGGGAGCAAAGGAGTGGATTGGTTGTTCTGCGTCGGCAGGGCCCGGCCCCACGCATACCTCAATCGCCGTTAGCCCCGACCGGAAACCAGGACGGGACTAAGGAATGAGGGGCTACGTGGCAAGTTGGGCTCCTGAGTCGCGATTCTCAGGAGTCCCCCTTGACGTTCAAACGAGTTTTCATACCTTGGCTCCGCTCGGGGAGGGGCGCGCTACGACCAGGTCCGAGGGACCTGGCTGGGTGGCGTGCGCTCGGGCATGGCCTGGGCGTAGCCCCCGTGTCCAGCCCCCTCGCGCGGCACTCCCAAGGGGAGGCATTGCGATGGTGAAAGACACTGAGCTCCGGGCTCCCTGAGGTTGGTACGCCATGGGCCGCCCTCAGTTGTTTATCACCAGCGCGGAGCATAGCGCTTCTGTATGTGTACGGGCATAGCCGCTCCTCGGCAGTGTCGTCAGCGAGCACAGAGAATGGTGCTTCCACTGGTACGTGGGAGGGCGCTCCCCTCCGTGAGGAGCCCCCGGGGCGTGTACAGCCCCGCCCTGACACGTGGCCGGCATGGTAGGGCTAGAGAGGTGTATCTGGGCACTCGTGAGCCAGCACAGGACTCACGAGGCCCTACCTCGAGGCGGGTTGCGCCTGGCTCTAGGCCTTTATCAATGGTGTGTTCCTGCAGGGTGGTTAGAATGCAAATGCTCTACGTCCTCAGGTCCCGGCCCTCGAGCAAGCTCAGCCGCCGCTGGTATGATAGGTCGCAATGCCGTGGGTCAAGGCCAGGGGGTGAGGGCTAGAGAGCCAGTAGGAGCCCATGAGTCGCGATGCTCAAGTACCCCCCTTTTAACGTGCAAGCGCTTTGCATGAGAGCGGAGAAGTCCGCGATAAGCAGTAGATGACGATCATGGAAACCAGATTTAGCGCGGAGGAGCAAATTCATTTCAAGTAGATGCGGGAAAAGCAAATGCCGCTGGGCCAGGCCCGAGCAGCTTGGGGATGATGCAGCCCGAGGGGCTCCCCCCAACAAGGTAGGTAGAGAGCGTAAGCAAAACGGATACATGTCGCAGGGACGGACCCACGCGACCTGGGAATGACACGGCCTTGTGGGCTCTCCCAGCTAAAAATGGAACTTGAAAGATGTCACCTGATGCCGTTGAAGATGAAGTGATGCCGAAGAAGTGGGCGACGCGCAGTGAAGACGTCGACCCTCATGAGCCCCCAGGCCCAGGAGCCTCGGGAGGCTCCGGGGCACGGGTAGGTCTTCAAGGGCCATCTCCACCTCCGCCAGGACCGCACAATGCCTGACCTCCTGAGCCTCCAGAATGCTCCTCAGCAGGCGCTGATGAGCGGCGACCGCGTTCGACAGGTCGAAAGGCTTGCGAATGTAGCTGTGAGGTGGACCCTCGCAACGCCCCATGGGCAAAGGCCAGAGGCGCTCCTGAGACACGGCTTGGTTGAACCCTGGCACGTCGATGCAGACGCGCATCCCACCATCCTCGCCTGGATGTGGGGCCACGGCGGGCAAGCGGTGGCTGCCGCACATGACTCTCGACTCCTGTAGCTCCCGGGTGTTTCCTGCGATGAACTCCTGAGGGTTTGGTCTTCCTTGCCTCGTACCTTCCTGAGGGAAACGTGCCTGGAAGCACCCCTCCAAGTGGTGCCCCAGTGCCTCCCTCGTGACCTTGGCAAGGTCGGTGGCTCTCCAAGAAAGAGCCCCCGAGCCCTGCCTAAGGAGGGTGCCGGGCGCGCTTTCCTATGCGACAGAGGGTGGCGCTCCCTGAACGGGCACAAATCCTGACGCAACGCCTCTGGAGGCGCCCGCCTCCTTATGGCTTGGGCCAGGCGAAGCCTTCTTCTTCTTAAGGGTCGCCTTGGGAAGTCTTCCGCTCCTGTGATCTGGGTCTTCGATTGCTGCGGCTTGGAATGAACGCTCAAGTGAACACATCGTGTCCCTTTCCTCACAGGGTACGGTGATGACTCCACCGCTTCCTGGCATCTTCAGGACATTGTAGCCATGGTGAGTCACTACCATGAACTTGGCTAGGGCTGGGTACCCGAGGATGGCGTTGTATGGCAGGCGAATGTGGGCGACGTTGAAGTCGATGAGCTGTGCGGTAGTTGATGCGCTGCCCAAAGGTGACTGGCAGGCGAACTTGCCCTATCGGAACAGTGGAACCATCAGTGACTCCTGAGAAAGGCTTGGTCGGCTGGAGCTGATCATACGGCACTTGGAGATTGTCGAATGTCTCGACGGACAGGACGTTGAGTCCTGCTACACCATCAACGAGGGTCCTGGTGACCTGCACATTGCTGATGACTTTGGAGCAAAGCATCGGGAGGACTCCGGCCGTCGCCGAGCACTTGAGCTGATCCGCTGAGCTGAACGTGATGGCGCACACAGACCACCTGAGAGGGCGTGTGTCCTCAAGCTTGGTTAGGACTGCATTCACCTCGCGAGCAAACTGCTTGAAGATGCGCTGTGATGCTGGGGCCTGGGCGCCACCCAAGATGCAAGCGATTGCGCGCGGCTCCTGGAAGCCCCCAGCCCCCTCGTCTTGATGTTGGTCTTCGTTCCTTCTTGGTGGTGGCGATAGAGGAGGGAGGCCTGCGTTGCCGTGCGGGCGATCCTCACGAGGCTGATCCCTCCAGCCTCCCTCGTGAGGCTGGTCCTGCAAGCGATCCTCGCGAGGTCGGTCACGCCATCCTTGGCGAGGGCCACGGTCTTCCCATCGTCCTCCACCTCTTCCTCCTCCTCGGCCATAGCCCCTATCGTTGCGCTTGGGGCGTCGACCGATACGCCCATCTCGCACGGCCCTGAGCTCTTGGCATTCGTTGGTGTTGTGCGTGTGGAGGTCGTGGTACACGCAGTATCGGCTGCCCTTGGATGACTCAGGCTGATCCCTACCTCGCTTGGTGTCTGGTTCCGCTGCCAGCACGGCAGCTCCCTTACGCTTCACGTCCATGGCCTTGGGCCTTTTCTCTTCTGGGTTGGCAGCCGGGAGCTCGAGGAGGGAGAGGCTTCCTTCCTCAGCCCTGGCGCACTTGGTCGCCAAGTTGAACAGCTCCAGGGATGTGCACAGGTCTTCATGGATTGCCAACTCCTCCTTCATCTTGATGCCGCGCATGCCATCGGAGAAGGCTGAGATAATGGCTTCCTCAGTCACCCTGGGGATCTTGAGGCGAGCGTTGTTGAAGCGCTGGATGTATCTCTGTAGGGTTTCCCCTGGCTGTTTCTTGACGCGGTGCAGGTCGCTTATGGCCGGGGGCCGGTCGCGAGTGCCCTGGAAGTTGGTGATGAAGTGAGTGCGCATCTCGTACCAGGAGGAGATCATGCTGGGAGCCAGGTTTAGGAGCCAGGTGCGGGCGCCGTCCTTGAGCGCCATGGGAAACTAGTTCGCCATGACCTTTTCATCTCCGTTGGCGGCTTCGATGCCCAGCTCGTAGAGCTGTCGGAATTCCGCGGGGTCCGCCGTGCCATCGTAGCGAGGGGGCAGATCAGGCTTGAACTTGCCTGGCCATATGACGCTGCGTAGCTTGGGAGTGAAGGCGCGGCAGCCTGCTGTGGCCACCGGCGCCCTTTGCTGGTGCCGGGCCTGCTCCTGGTGATTACAACGCGCTGCCGCTTGGAGCAGCGTGGGGTCTCGGCGAGGAGGCGCAGGGACGCGATCTTGGCACGCCGGTGCTGGGAGCACGCGAGCACCTTCTTGGGGACGAGGGATCTCTTGGCAGCTCCCTTCTTGCCGCGCAGGCGCCAGACGTGGAGGATCTCGCCCTGGGGCTGCACGCCTTGGAGCCAGGGCGCCTTCTTGCAGAGGAGGTGGTGGAGGCGCCTCCTGATCCTCGCCCCCTGCGCAGAATGGAGGGCGAGGCAGCGAGAAGGACGACAAAGGAGAGCCACCTACAGTGCTGACGAGCTCGGTGATGCGGGCGAGCCAGTCCTTGTAGAGGTCGTCGTCGGGGCGGTAGTGCGGGAGCTCTCTTGCCAGGAGCAGCGCGGCGTGCTCGTCCATGGGGGCGCAACGGGCGTAGGACGACGAACCGGCTGGAGTCAGTGACGAGGTTGCGGTGCGTCCCTCCTACCGCACCAGAGGATGCTGGGACGAGGCCTGCTTCTCGTTCCCCGCCGGGCCGGTGGCGGCGTTGGCGGAAGGCGATGGGGAACGACGAGGGCGTCCGCCGACGGGCGTCGTCTGGGCGACGCGGGTGGCGAGAGCAGCCCGACGCTCGGCGTGAGCCCGACGAGTGTCAGCCATGGACACGACGGAAGATCACACACGAACATCGGAAGAAAGATTCTGGCGCACCCCTACCTGCTGTGCCAAATGTCGGATTTCAGGTTCCGGCAGACCCTTAAGGTTCGAACTCTAGGGTGCCCACGGAGATCTTTCCCCTACCGACTCGCGCTTCTATGGCTCGCAAGAAATCTAGGCTGGAAAGAAGAACACTCAAGGGACACGAGGTTTATACTGGTTCGGGCCACCGATGTGGTGTAATACCCTACTCCAGTGTGTGGTGTGGTGGATTGCCTCAGGGGCTGATGATGAACAATACAAGGGAAGAACGGCCTCGCGAGAGGTGTTCTTGAGCTGGTGCGGTGTGTTCTACTCGGTCTGGATCTCCCTCTCTCTTTCTCTTCTCTCTCTCTTTTCCCCTCCCCCTTTCCCTATGGTGGTTAGTCCTATTTATAGAGGCCCTGGTCCTCTTCCCAAATAATGAGTGGGAAGGGCACCAACAATTGGCCATTTTGAAGGGGAACATCTAGTACAAGTTATCCTGACCAAAGGTGGTCTTCGGCTGCCAAAAGCACTGGTGATGACGCCGTCTTGGGCTCCATGGTGACCTCCATCTTGCCGCTCTGCTGGTCTTGGTCTCGTTGCACCGGAATGGTAACCTTTGCCTGATGCCTTGGCCTGCACTTGCTCCCTTTGCACCAAAGGGGAAACAAGGACACTGCGCAGGCTGCGCCCGCCTAATCTCGATCGTCAGGGCTTGCATCACGGGCTCCTCGCGAGGCACCCCTGCCTTGATCTCTCCGCCTCCTCGCGAGCCTGCCTGATGAGGCTGCTCCTGAGGAAGCCTCCTATCGTCCGCCCCGCAAGCCTTGGTCCCTTGCGAGGGTCTTGAGCTTGAGCTGATGAAGCTGGGCTGCACTGGGCCCCCACTCGAGCCACGCCGCAGGCTGCAGGCAGGCAAGTCTGGGGACCCCCATTCCCAGAATGCCGACAGGTTGTCTTGTTATTATGGAGGCACCCTGCGTAGTATCTACAAAGGGGTAGAAGCCTATGACGGACCAGTTTCAGTGATAAACGGTCGCAACGGAGACAAAATAAACATATCATCATCATTTGTATTTAATATACAAGGGTTGCCTTCCGTAATCATTGTTATAAAGCCATAAATATGCATCAATTTGACTTAAGATTTTTTGCCAAGCTGGGTTGCTTGGCTCCTATGCTTACCCCTACGTTCCCGATTGTTCGGCTAGGCGGTAAAGGGAGCACCTTTGTGATTGTTACTACCGGGTCATCCGAGTTAGTACCTCCGACTGGGTGAAGCCGAAAGCTAGCGATCTTAAAGGATTACATTGGTCGGCAACGATGGAAGTAAATTTTTTGGTTTATTAATACCACAGAGTTCGGGAACTTTCCCTGAACTAAATCCTCAATATTTTCCTCCCACATTGATCGGAGGTGAAGTTTCATGATCATGATAAGCATGACGACCCAAAGAAAGGAACCGATAGCGGGACTATTTTCCTTGGAAGATGTTTCTTACATTAAGTAATATAACATATCTCTCCGCGTACCTTTGTTGATAAAACCGTATGCCCGGATTGCATTGTTTTCCATAAATCTTTGGCCTTATAACGGCTTTATAATGTAGGACAAACACTCCCCGGCTTCTGGCTGAGGAGGTTGAAGCCGATGGTCGGTCAACAAAGTTTTGTACAGTGCGGATCCGAGCATTAATGATGTAAAGTACTTGGATACATAGAATCATTACACATAATTTCTGGTTTTACTCTGGATATCGATCCTTAATTCGGCCACCCGTGTCCACATTAAGGCTCGGGGGCTACTGGGCTTCGGGCTTATCATTCACTAGTATGGAAAGGGGCGTATCGATCCCCTGATGTGGTGTTGCCACCCGACCAGTGTCTCGGGGTCTACTGCATTGACAATCCAATGCCGAAAATTTAAAGTGCAATATTGCTTTCGAGTAGATTATGATCCTCAGGTTGGTCGGCCGCACCCAACCTGGGTCTCGAGGAATTTGCACACTGCTTTTTGTGTACAGAAGTATTCTGCTGAGCTAGGAGTTGATCCTCAGGCCGATTTTGTGAATCAACCTGAGTCTCAGAGGCTACCGGGATCAGCGGTCTTATGTCATCCTTCAGGTGCATCTCGGGACCGATACACATCTTGAGGGCTACTGGCTATATATCTCGGCAGAGAATAAATTGCACCAATCAAAAATATTGACAAAAAATTGACCCGCAGTCGGGGTGGTGCACCACCTCGGAAGCAGTCCGACATAAAGATGGGACGCTAGTGGCTGGCTCCATAGAGGGCATTTCCGGCATTAAGCTCGGCTAAACTCCTTCAACTTTTTGAACCAAGGTGATTTATGACACCTCAGATATACTTCGGTGTTGGAGCTCGGGTACAGTCCGGCGTTGGAGCTCGGATACATTCCTGCGTTGGAGCTCGAAAGCAGTCCGGCGTTGGAGCTCGAACGCAAGAGGACTCTGCCGCCCAGGAAGAACTTCAAACCCGAGGTGTGGCATAACAATAACAAAGATCAAAGATGGGAAGATTTGTTGAACCAAATTTCAAGGCCGAGAACTTAAAGGGGCTCCTCAGATACCCGACGTGTAAACTCTTCGGATTTACTTCGGCGACCCTCAAGATCAAAGATGGGAAGATTTGTTGAACCAAATTTCAAGATCGACGACTGAAGATGAAGAACAGTTCGGAAGAATCGAGGAGCGTCCCCAACTTGAAGACCAGTTCAGGGGGCTACTGATGGTGTCCTGGACTAGGGGGTACTCACCACATCGTCTCTCTATTAGTTGGATTGGGCCGAGGACCCCCATGGCCATATGCTCATGGGCCAGTTCAGACAGCCGATGTATACACGAGGAAGATTCCACAAGACTTGGTGATCAAGACAAGGACTCCTCTCCACCGGCGTATTCGACTAGGACTCTTGTTATCCTAGGCCTCTAGTACATTATATAAGCCGAGGCCAGGCTAGTCGGTAGATTATTATGACATTACTCATCATACCTATAGGGTTTAGACCACAACATACAATCTCGAGGTAGATCAACTCTTGTAACCCCTATACTCGTCAAAGTCAATCAAGCAGGAAGTAGGGTATTACCTCTATCTAGAGGGCCCGAACCTGGGTAAACATCATGTCCCCTGTTACCATCGATCCTTAGACGCATAGTTCAGGACCCCCTACCCGAGATCTGCCGGTTTTGACACCGACACGCACCGCAGGTGCAGGTGCCGATCCTGACGAGGCGCCTCTTCCCTTAGGCCCTTCGTGGCGCAGCTACTTCTTCTTCTTGGGGGTGGCCTCAGGAGGGTGCTCGCCCTGGCTGTCGGGGTCGTCAATTGCTACAGCTTGGAAGGCACGCTCGAGGGAGCACACCGCGTCTCTTTCTTCCCACAGTACTATGATGATTCCGCTGCTTCCCGGCATCTTGAGGACATTGTAGCCGTGATGGGTCACCACCATGAACTTGGCCAAGGTTGGGTACCCGAGGATGGCGTTGTATGGCAGGTGGATGTAGGCGACATTGAAGTCGATGAGTTTGGTGCGGTAGTTGTTGCATTCTCCGAAGGTAACGGGGAGGCGGACCTGCCCGATGGGGGTAGTTGAGCCGTTGGTCACTCCTAATAAAGGCTTGGTAGGTTGAAGCTGGTCATATGGCACTTGAAGGTTGTTAAACGTGTTGACAGACAGGACATTGAGCCCCACGCCGCCGTCGATGAGGGTCTTGGTAACTTGCACGTTGCTGATGACTAGAGAATAGAGCATTTGGAGGACGCCTGCAGTAGCCGCGCACTTGAGCTGATCTGCCGAACTGAACATGATGGGGCACCTAGACCATCTGAGCAGGCGTGTGGCCTCGAGCTTGGGGAGAACTGCATTCACTTCACAGGGAAATTGTTTGAAGATACGATGCGAGGCTGGGGCTTGAGCTCCACCCAAGAAGCAGGCGATAACGCGTGGCTCCTGGAAGCCCCCAGCCCCCTCGTCTTGATGGTGGTCGTCATTCCTTCTGGGTGGTGGTGGTAGCGGAGGAAGGCCAGCGTTTCCTTGAGGACGGGTCTCACGAGGCTAGTCCCTCTAGGCGCCCTCATGAGGCTGATCCTGCCAGCGGTCCTCACGAGGCCGATCGTACCACTCCAGGCGCGGGCCATGGTCGTCCTAGCGTCCGCCACCATGTCCTCCTCCTTGGTCGTAGCCCCGGTCGCTGGGCTCGGGGCGTCGACCGAAGCGTCCTTCTCGGATGGCTCTGAGCTCTTGTCAGTCGCCAGTGTTGTGGGTATGCACGTTGTGGAAGGCGCAAAACGGTCGTCTGACCTTGGATGACTCAGGCTGGTCTCTGCCACGCTTGGTGTCTGGCGCTGCCGCGAGCATGGCTGCTCCCTTGCGCTTCACGTCCTTGTCCTTGGTCTTCTTCTCCTCCGGGTCTGCAGCAGGGAGCTCGAGGAGGGAGAGGCGCCCCTCCTCAGCTTTTGCACACTTGGTCACGATGTTGAACAACTACAAGGTCGTGCACAGCTCCTCGTGGATGGAGAGCTCCTGCTTCATCTTGACGTCTCGGACGCCGTCGGAGAACGCCGAGATGATGGCCTCGTCGGTTACCTGTTGAAGCGCCGAATGTACTTCTGCAGGGTCTCCCCTGGTTGTTGCTTGATGCGGTGCAGGTCACCCACAACCGGGGGGTGGTCGCGAGTGCCCTGGAAGTCGGCGATGGAGCGGTTGTGCTTCTCATCCCCGAAGGAAATTGAGCCTAGAGGCAGGTTCAAGAGCCAGGAGTGGGGCCATCCTTGTGAGCCATGGGAAACCAGTTTTCCATGACTTTCTCGTCGCTATTGGCCGCCTCGATGCTCAGCTCGTAGAGCTGCAGGAACTTCGCGGGGTCGGGTGTGCTGTCGTAGCGAGGAGGCAGATCCGGCTTGAACTTGCCCGGCCAGGTGACGCTGTGCAGCTCGGGGGTGAAGGCGCGGCAGCCGGCCGTGGTCACCGGGGGCCACCTTGGAGGTGGAGCTTGGCCTTGGCGCCTGTGTGCCACCACGGCCAGTGGCGTGGGGCCTTGCCGCAGCCAATGATCCTGGCGCGGCGAAGCAAGGAGTGGCGGAGCGTTCGCTTGCGGTCGAGGGACTTCTTGACAGCTTCTTTCTTCACACGCGGGCGCCGGACGCGGTGGGTCGCATCATGGAGCCACGTGCCTAGGCGCTAGGGCGCCGTCTTGGGGCAGAGGTGGTGGAGGTGCTTCTTGAGCTGCATCGCCTGTGGTTGGCGGAGGGCGAGGTAGAGAGTGGGACGGCACAGGGGAGCCCCCTGCGGCGCGGACAAGCTCGGTGATGCAGTCAAGCCAGTCCTCGTAGAGGTCGTTGACTGGGCGGTAGCGTAGGAGCTCGTGCGCCATGAGGAGCATGGCCCGTGCGTCCGTGGGAATGTGATGAGCGTGAGACGACGAACCTGCGGGAGTCAGCGATGGAGTGGCAGTGCGGCTGTCCTGTCGCACCGAGGGGTGCAACGAGGATGCTTGCTGCTCATTCCCTGCCGGGCTGGTGGCGGCGTTGGTGGCAGGCGACGGAGAGTGACGGGGTGGCCCGCCGACAGGGGCCGTTTGAGCAACACGGGTGGCGAGGGTAGCCCGACGCTCGACACGGGCGCGGCGTGCATCCGCCATGGAGACGACGAAGCGACGTGATGTGGAACGATGGGAAGGAAGCTTCGGCGCACCCCTACCTCGCATGCCAAATGTCGGATCACGGGTTCCGGTAAAACCCTTAAGGTTCGAACACTGGGGTGCACGTGAAGATCTCCCTCCCTATCGATCCGCATCCTAACTTAGCCTAAATCTCACGAACTAACTCGACGAACTCGTAACACAAGGGCACACGATTTATACTGGTTTGGGCCATCGTTGTGGTGTAATACCCTACTCCAGTGTGGTGGTGGTGGATTGCCTCTCGGGCTGAGGATGAACAGTACAAGGGGAAGAACAGACTCCTGAGGTTGAGGTGTTCTTGTGCTTGGTGGGTGTGCCGCCAAGGATGTGGTGTATCCAATCTCTTCTCTCTTTTCTTCCTTTTTCCCTAGCTACGGTGGTGGCTAGTTCTATTTATAGTGGCCTTGGTCCTCTCCCCAAATATTGAGCGGGAAGGGAGCCAACAACGGCCAATTTGAAAGGGACAGCTAGTACAAGCTATCCTGACAAAAGCAGTCTTCGCCTGCCGAAGGCTCTGGTGGTGACGCCTTCTTGGGCTCCACGGTGACCTCCGTCTTATCGTCCTTCTGGTCTTGGTCTCGTTGCACCAATATGGAAACTTTGCTTGATGCCTCGGTATTCTGCGCCTGCGCTTGCCCCCTTAGCACAAAAGAGGAAACAAGGAGGCTGCGCGCGCTGGCGCCCACCTGGCGCCCGCCTGGTCTCGATCTTCATGGCTTACGTCACAAGAACCTCGTGAGGTTTTCCCGGCCTGAACTCTCCGCCCCTCACGAGCCAGCCTGATGAGGCCGCCCCTGAGGAGGTCTTGCGTCACCCGCCTCGCGAGGCTTGGCCCCTCGCGAGGGTCTTGATTCCTTGTTGATGAAGATGGGCCATACAGGTCTGCCAGCAAAGCCATGCCGTGGGCCGCAGGCAAGCGAGTCTGGGGACCCCCATTCCCGGAACGCCGACACACACACACCCTTCTTTCATTAGTTTAGATGAACCATTGATGATCAATTCGAACCAGTGCATGCGATTAAAATTAATTTTACCTAAATAGAGGGTGCAGAATAAACTACAACAAGTAGATTTGCAACCATGGGATGCTGACCTTATCTTCAAAGAACATTGCAACAACAGCGAGGCTTCATAGCAACATATGGTAAGCCAGTGTGTTTTAGTACATGTGAAATGTAATGTCTGTAGGCTGCTTTCTTGGCTTGTGCCCTCAACCTGTAATCCTACAGAATAACAAATAGTTCAGTTGTCTGCTTTGCTGTATTGCTTGATTCGAATGCTTGTTTGTTACTTGTTACGCTATACCTGAGTTGTCCAATATGTCAGCAGTGCCTGCTGTACTATCGTAAAGAAATGCATGCCTAGTTCATTTGAGTCCTTAACTTTTCCTCTGAACTTCATCACAAGACTGTCTTTCTAGTTTATATGAGGCTACGCTGTGCTTTCTCATATTATTTCAACTGCTTAGATGCGTTGGCAACTTAAATATAGCGGTGGTACACTCCCTTTCAACTAGGGATGTCAACTGGGTCCCGTTTAATCCCGATTAAAGTCCACTAGTGGTATGATAGTTCAAAAGAGTTTTTTTTGAGGAAAATGAACCAGGGAGCTAGCAAAAACTAACTAGATGGGACTGGAGGATGTCGTTTATTTGCCACTTACATCCCTAGTTTAATCTTACCATTTTAATTTCTTTTCGGCTAATGCTGCTTCAAACCATTTGAATATAGCTTGCCATGCTCGACAATAATTCGTATGTCGTTTACCATGTAAGCTTACTGCGTGGATCATGCGATAACTATCTCTTACTTATGTCCAGCGGAAACCTTTCAGGATGTCGTTCACACTAGGACACAATTTCCAACCCCAGAATCTATTTGTGGAAGCAGTGCGCCATCCATGTTACCAGATGGTAGCAGTTCAGAGGCAACACCGCTGGAGAGCAGTCTGAGCACATATATTATAGTTCTTGAGGCTCTACTTGAGGCGGAAAGAGATGGTGTGGCTGCCATGAATGAGGTAATCTCGATCTTGAAGCTAGAAATTATGCAATTGGATGCACGCATTATGCAAGCAACCCAAGAATCGGAGGAAGTAAGAACGTTGCATTTGAAGACGGAGGAGGTCCTGCTGCTTCTGCTATCTCAAGCCCAGGGTAATCCCAGTTCTTCTTTAGATAGCAGTTGAAATTGTCATTAGATTATTGTACTTGCATGTTGTGTCATGTCTCTGAATGGATTATGTTGTAAGACCCCCTATGGTGTCTATGTGTTGTAATGATCCGAATTTTTTAGGCGAGGTAATCCTCAGTACTTGTATGATTGACATAAGGTGAACTGTTTTTCGTGTGAGCATATCATATTGGATGAAATAACTGTTTGACTCAAAGTGTATCCAACATACTGAATTCGAAGATCACGACGTTTCTAAATCATAATCATATATCAAGGTGGAATAAATCTTTGTTGTGGTTTTGAAGAAATAAATAAAGAAACGTAGAATTATCTATGGATATTCGTAATCGAATAAAAATTGGATTTGGATTTAGTTGCCAGGGCCCAGGGCAAACGTGAATGCTAATTATCCCTAGTTTTGAATGAATCGGCTAAACACCCACTATAATTTGTGGGCTGCCTGAAGCAAGAGTTTGCATGATGGAAATTGCTGTCTACCCCTGACACTTGACATCCTTATCGACCGGATTTACACTACTGTTGATAGGGGTAGACTAGTAACTTCAATCAGACGTGACACAGTGGCCTCTGAGCCCATTCAGACACGGTGGGCGCCAAACATGGGCGGCAAAACACATTTGATTCAAGCTCATCCAAAAGACATGTCTCTCTCCCTCCATTTCCCCATTCATCCATGGTGGGCGGCAAAACAAACTCTCCTCGTCCGAAATTGATGTAGGCTAATATTTTAAATAGGGGGAGATGTGTAACTTCCCTCAGACGTGGCACAACTGCTGAGGGAGTCCTAGATTAGGGGGTGTCCGGATGGCCAGACTATACCTTTAGCCGGACTCCTGGACTATGAAGATACAAGATTGAAGACTTCGTCCCGTGTCCTGAAGGGACTTTCCTTGGCGTGGAAGGCAAGTTTGGCGATACGGATATGTAGATCTCCTACCATTGTAACCAACTTTGTGTAACCCTAACCCTCTCCGGTGTCTATATAAACCAGAGGGTTTTAGTCCGTAGGACAACATACAGAACAACAATCATACCATAGGCTAGCTTCTAGGGTTTAGCCTCTCCGATCTCGTGGTAGATCTACTCTTGTACTACCCATATCATCAATATTAATCAAGTAGGACGTAGGGTTTTACCTCCATCAAGAGGGCCCGAACCTGGGTAAAACTTCGTGTCCCTTGCCTCCTGTTACCATCCGGCCTAGACGCACAGTTCGGGACCCCCTACCCGAGATCCGCCGGTTTTGACACCGGCATTAGTGATTTCATTGAGAGTTCCTCTGTGTCGTCGCCATCAGGAAGGATGCCTCGCCCCGTCTTTAAAGACGGCACCGTTGCTAAGGGAGCTTTGGCTGTCGGCCAAACCCTCCGGCTAGGTGGTTTTGTTATGACTGCCTGTTCGGCTTCTGCGCCGATGATGACCTCTCGAGCCATCGAAAACAATCTTCATGTCAGCTCGGAACTCGCCGAGCAGTTAGATCCAATGGAGGTCTCCTCCATAAACGAGCTCTTGGATCGCATCGCCGCCCTGGGAGTCGCTACGGATTATGACCAGATTGGGCCTAAACCCGATCTGAGAGAGATTAACTCTCCCCAAGTCACCCATCACGTTGCCGTGGTAGAGGGATAGTGCGGCGACCCTTCATCTATCTTAAGGACTAGCTATATCCGGATTCTCGATCCCTCCAAACCGGATACCCGCGGAGGGGAGGATATCACTCAAGATCTGAACTTAGAGTCAAGCGATGGGCTGGATTCATTGGACAACATCCAGGAATCCAAATTTTCGAGTTCAGAAATTCCTCGGCCTCTGAGCCTCAGATGGGGTGAGGCTTCGGATCTAATTCCACCCACCCACCCAAACATAAGTGATCTATCCAAAATCAGGCAAGAGCCCGATGAAACAGTACATCATTACTGGGCCAGATTCCTCCTGGTTAAAAACAGGCTAAGGGACTGCCGCGAGGAAGACGCAATCTCAATCTTCTGCAATAATTGCACAGACAAGGGAATACTCAACGCCATAAGTCGCCGTGATATTACACACTTCGCTGACTTGGCGTCCATTGTACGAAAGTACTGTGCGATGGAAAGCACCTGGAAAACCGAAATCAAATTTTGGGACAATCCGGCCCTGAATACAAACCCAGACCGAAATAAAAGGGTGCATCATCACCAGACACCCGGGTCAAGCACTAAAAAGAAAAAACCCTCTACAGGGCATGGAACCATACTGGAAGGATGGCTCAATGGACCCTGTAAAATTCATAGTACAGAGGACGCCACACCAACTCACAGCCTCAGAGCATGTTGGATACTCTGGCAGGTGGCCAAGATTGGCGAAAATCTCCTAATTCCGGAGGCCACAGAAAGCCACCCCAGAGACACCAATACGGTATTAACAGTCTTCGAGACTTTCGCATCAAATAATATGCAAAAAAGGACACTCCGCAGCCTTGCCGAAGTCTACCAAGTAGCAACAATAAACCCATGGAGTGACACGGCTATTACCTTTAACGCCAGTGATGAACCTAAATTCCGAACAGCCCAAGCACCAGCCGCATTGGTCCTCAGTCCAATAGTGGACGGCTTTCGTCTTACCAAGGTACTCATGGACGGCGGCAGTGGATTGAACCTCATTTATGAGGAAACCCTTCAAAAAATGGAAATAGACTGGAACCGCATTGAGCGAAGCAGCACAACCTTTAGAGGAATAATCCCCAGTCAGGAAGCACGCTGTACAGGAAAAATCACACTAGATGTGGTGTTCGGCACGCCCGATAATTACAGGTCCGAAGAGGTCACATTCCATGTGGCTCCGTTCAGCAGCGGTTATCACGCTCTGCTAGGGCGGGAAGTGTTTACAATCTTCCAAGCAATACCCCATTACGGGTACATGAAGCTCAAGATGCCCGGGCCTAACGGGATCATCACTCGCGCTAGTGATCCGAACATAGCACTCCACGCCGAAAACAAGACAGCCGCACTGGCCCTCGAGGCACTATCTGAAGCCCTAGCGGCTGAGGAACTGACTGCGCTGCGCTCTACGGTGAATAGGGACGATGTGGTACTCGACAAAAGATCCAAGTCCACCTCCTTTAAACCGGCGGACAAAATAGTCAAATTCCAAGTCCATCCAATGGACCCCAATAAAATAGCTTCCATCGGGGCACAGTTAAACCCTGATGTAGACGCCGCACTACGAGAGTTCCTACGAGAGAATTGGGACATTTTCGCCTAGCACCCTTCAGACATGCCAGCAATCCCACGCAGGCTGGCCGAGCACAGCTTAAATATCCAAACAGGATTCAAACCTGTCAAACATGCTCTTCGGCGTTTTTCCGAACCTAAGAGACAGGCCATGGGAGAGGAGCTAGCAAAGCTATTGGAGGCCGGATTCATCAGAGACATAAAACATCCGGACTGGCTAGCAAACCTGGTGATGGTACTAAAGAAGGACAACATCCAAGAATCCAAATTTTCGAGTTCGGAAAATCCTCGGCCTCTGAGCCTCAGATGGGGTGAGGCTTCGGATTTAATTCCACCCACCCACCCGAACATAAGCGATCTATCCCAAATTAGGCAAGAGCCCGAAGAAACAGTACATCATTACTGGGCCAGATTCCTCCTGGTTAGGAACAGGATAAGGGACTGCCGCGAGGAAGACTCAATCTCAATCTTCTGCAATAATTGCATGGACAAGGGAATCCTCAACGCCATAAGTCGCAGTGATATTACACGCTTCGCTAACTTGGCCTCCATTGTACGAAAGTACTGTGCGATGGAAAGCGCTTGGAAAACCAAAATAAAATTTTGGGACGATCTGGCCCTGAATACAAACCCAGTCCGAATTAAAAGGGGGCATCATCGCCAGACACCCGGGTCAAACACCAAAAAGCAAAAACCCTCTATAGGGCATGGAACCGTACTGGAAGGATGGCTTAATGGACCCTGTAAAATTCACAGTACAGAGAATGCCACACCAACTCACAGCCTTAGAGCATGTTGGATACTCCGGCAGGTGGCTAAAATTGGCGAAGATCTCCTACTTCCGGAGGCCACAGAAAGCCACCCCAGAGACACCAATACGGTATTAACAGTCTTCGAGACTTTCGCATCAAATTATATGCGAAAAAGGACACTCTGAAGCCTTGCCGAAGTCTACCAACTAGCAACAATAAACCCATGGAGTGACACGGCTATTACCTTTAACGCCAGTGATGAAGCTAAATTCTGAACAGCCCGAGCACCAACCGCATTGGTCCTCAGTCCAATAGTGGACGGCTTTCGTCTTACCAAGGTACTCATGGACGGCGGCAGCACAACCTTTCAAAAAATGTAAATAGACTGGAACCGCATTGAGCGAAGCAGCACAACCTTTAGAGGAATAATCCCCAATCGGGAAGCGCGCTGTACAGGAAAAATCACACTAGATGTGGTGTTCGGCACGCCGGATAATTACAGGTCCGAAGAGGTCACGTTTCATGTGGCTCCGTTCAGCAGCGGTTATCACGCTCTGCTAGGGCAGCAAGCGTTTACAATCTTCCAAGCAATACCCCATTACAGGTACATGAAGCTCAAGATGCCCGGGCCTAACGGGATCATCACTCTCGCTAGTGATCCGTACATAGCACTCCGCGCCGAAAACAAGACAGCCACACTAGCCCTCGAGGCACTATCCGAAGCCCTAGCGGCTGAGGAACTAACTGCGCTGCGCTCCATGGTAAATAGGGACAATGTGGTACTCGACAAAAGATTCAAGTCCTCCTCCTTTAAACCGGCGGACGAAATAGTCAAATTCCAGGTCCATCCAACGGACCCCAATAAAACAGCTTCCATCGGGGCACAGTTAAACCCTGATGTAGACGCCACACTGCGAGAGTTCCTATGAGAGAACTGGGACATTTTCGCCTGGCACCCTTCAGACATGCCAGGAATCCCACGCAGGCCGGCCGAGCACAGCTTAAATATCCTAAACGGATTCAAACCTGTCAAACAAACTCTTCGGCGTTTTTCCGAACCTAAGAGACAGGCCATGGGAGAGGAGCTAGCAAAGCTATTGGAGGTCGGATTCATCAGAGATATAAAACATCCGGACTGGCTAGCAAACCTGGTGATGGTACCAAAGAAGGAAAAATCCTGGCGCCTGCGCGTTGATTTTAAAGACCTTAACAAGGCTTGCCCAAAGGATCCCTTCCCCCTCCCCCGCATCGATGAAATTATTGATGCTACCACAGGACACGATTCGTTGTGTTTCCTCGACACATATTCCGGCTACCATCAAATCAAGATGGCAGAATCAGACCAAGCCGCAACGGCATTTATCACACCATACGGCCCATTCTGCTTCAACACAATGCCCTTAGGGCTCAAAAACGCCAGCGCAACATATCAGCGCATGATTCAGACATGTCTGGCAAACCAGATCGGCAAATCAGTGGAGGCATATGTAGATGATGTGGTCGTCAAAACAAGACATGTCGAATCTCTAGTAGACGACTTGAGGCTCACATTTGACAACCTCCGAACATACGACATCAAGCTCAACCCGGAAAAATGCGTTTTCGGCGTTCCAGCCGGAAAGCTCTTGGGCTTCATTGTTTCCGGTAGAGGAATTGAAGCAAATCCAGCCAAGATCCGAGCTCTGTCACAATTGGATATCCCAAAGGACCTCAAACAAATACAAAAGTTAACCGGATGCGTGGCGGCTCTAAGCCGCTTTATCTCCCGCTTGGGAGAAAAGGCCCTAGCCCCTTTACTGCCTCCTTCGGTGCACCGAACACTTCGAATGGACGGATGCAGCCATGGCTGGAGTCGACGAAATAAAAGCCATATTGGCAACAAACCCAGTTCTGGCCGCGCCAAACATTGGCGAACCAATGCCATTGTACATTGCAGCAACACATCAGGTTGTAAGCGCAGTGCTCGTCGTCGAACGAGAAATGGACGGACACAAATTCCCCCTTTAAAAGCCGGTCTATTATGTGTCCACTGTCCTCACTCCGTGCAAATCACGGTACCCGCATTATCAAAAGATTGCGTACACGGTATTCATGGCATCCCGGAAGCTACGACACTACTTTCAAGAGTGTTCAATAATAGTAGCCTCGGAAGTACCACTTAACGATATTATAAACAACCGTGATGCAATGGGCCGGATTGCAAAATGGGCCATTGAGCTCCTCCCGTTCGACATAACTTATAAGCCACGGCGAGCCATCAAGTCGCAAGTCTTGGCTGACTTCGTCGCAGAATGGACGGAGGCCGAACTCCCTAAAGAGCACGGCACATATTCAAATTGGATCATGCATTTCGACGGCTCCAAGATGTTGGCCGGACTAGGGGTTGGCGTTGTTTTGACGTCCCCCACAGGAGACACAGTTCAATACGTACTCCAGATTATGTACACAGACTCCAACAATGCAGCCGAATATGAGGCCCTTTTACATGGTCTCCGGATGGCAGTATCCATGGGCATTCAACGCCTAGAGGTGTGCAGGGCCTCAAACCTCGCAATATCCCAAATAAATGGAGACTTCGATGCCAAGGATCCAAAAATGGCAGCTTACTGCAAAGCCGTCCTAAAAATGTCAGCTCAGTTCGAAGGGCTTGAATTTCACCACATAGCCCGGGAAAATAATCAGGCGGCAGATGTCCTGGCACGCATCAGCGCAAAACACGATGTAGTCTCTCCCAACATCTTCTTGGAAAGGCTATTCAAGCCATCCGTAGTATGGGAAGGGGAGCCGAACAATAACAGCCCGGACCCAACCGCACAGCCCGACACCGAACATTCTGACACAATCGGAGGCTCTGCCAATGAAATAACACCTTCAGCCCACGTAATAATGGTCGTCATCGCCCCGTGGACAAAACCATTCCTCGCCTACCTTACTAGGCAGGAACTCCCCGAGGACCAAAATGAGGCACGCTGCATAGTGCGGCGATCCAAAGCCTACAAAGTCTATGAGGGAGAGCTTTATAAGAAAAGCACTACCGGAGTCCTTTAAAGGTGCATCTCCGAAGAGGAAGGGCGGAACCTCCTGGCTGAAATTCATGCTGGACTCGTCGGTCATCACGCTGTAGCTCGGTCCCTTGTAAGCAAGGCCTTCCGTACAGGCTTTTATTGGCCGACGGCCCGGGCAGACGCCCAGGACTTAGTCCAACGATGCGTCGCTTGCGAGCTCTTCGCAAACCAAAGCCATATGCCACCCACCGCCCTCCGAACTATCCCCATCACTTGGCCCTTCGCGGTCTGGGGGCTTGACATGGTTGGACCCTTAAAGGCAGAACCCACAAGCAAAAATACTTACTGGTCATGGTGAATAAGTTCACCAAATGGATAGAAGCCAAGCCTGTTAAGACGGCTGAATCCGGACCGGTGATAGACTTTATATCCGGGGTTGTAGACCGTTACGGCGTCCCCCACAGCATCATCACTGATAATGGCACGAACTTTACGGCCGACGAGGTAAAACTCTGGTGCAAAAACATGGGCATCAAGCTCGATTATGCTTCCGTCTATCACCCACAAACTAACGGCCAGGTCAAACGTGCAAATGGTCTTATCATGAGCGGCGTCAAACCCAGATTAGTGTGGTCCCTCAAGGAATCTAACATGCACTAGGTAGAGGAGCTCGACTCTGTACTCTAGGGGCTGCGGACCACGCCGAATCGCACCACCGGATACACACCATTCTTTATGGTGTACGGCGCAGAGGCAGTTTTGCCTTGCGACATAATTCATGACTCACCTCGAGTGCGCATGTACGAAGAAAGGGAAGCCGAGCTTGATTGGCAGGACAGTTTGGATGCATTGGAGGAGGAGCATGATGTGGCAAAAGCCCGTTCCGCATTCTATCAACAGCAGGCTCGAAGATACCAAAGCAGAGAAGTACGGGCCAAAACTTACAACATGGGCGAATTAGTTCTACGCCTGCCGGACAAGAAAAAGGACAAACTCAAGCCCAAGTGGGAAGGTCCCTTCATAATTGACCAAGTCCTGACTGGTGGAGCATACTGCCTGCGAGATGCATTGGATAACCGACTCGAGCCGAACCCATGGAACGCAGCCTGTCTCCAAAGATTCTATGCCTAGCGCCGGACTCTGTGTTCGTCTCCTTCCTCTGTCCATTTTTTATATACCGTCTGTCTTACATTTCTCTCCTTCTCCCCTTCCTTTCTCTTATAGCCTTTAAAGGCTCATCAAACGACGTGCTATTCGCACTCATTAAACCTGGGGGCTTGTTTTAACAAAGCTTATTTATACGGGCTTCATGCCCAACACATGTGTTACGCTTCCGCATGTACCTTTTGTTTCACCATTATATGCATCGATATGACTTAAGTTTTGGCCAAGCTGGGTTGCCTGGCTCCTGTGCTTACCCCTACGTTCCCGATTATTCGGCTAGGCGGTAAAGGGAGCACCTCTGCGATTGTTACTGCCGGACCAGCCGGATGTGTACCTCAGACTGGGTGAAGCCGAAAGCTACCGTTCTTAAGGGAATATTCGGTCGGTGACCTAAAAGATGATCTTTTCACTTATTTATTTATGCGCCCCCAGATGCTTTTTCCCGCGTCTTTTTGCAGAATGGGCATGCACTTTAGGGCATGCCTCCTAGGGAAAGGAACCCCTAACGGAACTATTCTCCCTGGAAGATGTTTCTTACTAACCATGTAATATAACATAACTAGTCGGGCACTTGTCTGTTCACGCACTAATGACCCCTACTCCTGGTCTCCATGCATTCCCCGGTTCTTATATAACCGCATGGGAATTCGGACACACTCCGGACCGTCAGGTCCCGAGACTGAAGCGAAAAGGTCGGCCATGACAAACGATCTACAATCCGGCTAGAAGGCATTATAAATGTCAATTAAATTACATAGTCATTCTGACTGATTGTATTCCTCTTCAATACCATCTAGCAGGCTGTCTAATTTATAGTCCTGCTGGGAATAATTTGCGGCCAATTCTACTTGGCTGTATACTAAGCTTACAGGGATCTCCTTCTCATCGGGCCCCACAGGACCAACCTCGGCCATGTGGTTGGGGTCAGCCTTTGTGTACCGCGTCTTCACCATGGCCCAGGCCTCCCTAGCGCCTTGACGGCAGGCCGATATCTTCCACAATCGGAAGCGCCGCCGTGCTCCCTTTAGCTTCTCCGCAAGCTCTCCAAGACCTCCGGGCATGGAGATGGATGGCCACAAGGCCTGGGCGACGCCTTGCATCTCCTGCCGAACTCGCTCGAGCAGTTGCGAAAGCTCGGGAAGAAGGTCACCCGTAGAACTGGGCATCTCCTCTACAGGACGACCTGTTAGCACACCTACAAACATTACTCTGTTAGTCGACTTCCCCGCCGAACTTTTTTTCAAAGGTTCGTTCAAGCACTTACTAAATATGCCGCGCCGAAGCCGCTGATTCTCATTCACGGAGTCTGATAGCTGGGCACGAACATCTTTTAGGTCGACACCCAGCTTGGTGTTGGCATCTTGGAGATTGTTCTTCTCTCGCCTCACCTTTGTCAGCACCTTCTCACCAGCCTTCAGCTGGCGTAGGAGATGTTGCCTTTCCGGATTCAATCCGGCGCCATCTGCAATTTCATTTGTCAGATTCGCACCCATGCCGTGCTTCGCAAAATACTTATCTTTCGAAGTGTATATTACGAGAGGGGGTCTCCTTGGGCTCCCCTGCCGCGGCTAGTGCGGCCTCAAGTTGGGCTTTGCACTCTTCCAGCTCCTGGGACAGTAGGGAATTCTTTTCTGTAAGAACCTACATAACAAATGATCCTTAAATCAATTATTCTAACTGTTTCAAGTCTCGGGGGCTACTGATATATATATAATTACCAAAATTTTCTTACCCGTATGTCTTTTACATATTGCTCCGTGGCTCTGGCTAGACCATTTTGAGCGGCACGGAGGTGTGCATCTCCCGAATTGAAGGCATCTAATGCCTCTCGGGAGAAACAAGCGTCACGAAGAATTGTCCGGCGACGCCTGTGGTTCATGGCACTCTCCACCTCAGAGTTGGTGGCAGACAAACTGTCCACATCCTCCGTCGGAGGAGCGTCCGGTGCGCGCCTTGTGTTTGCCTCTGCCTCCGGACCAGGCTTTGGAGCCTGGCTGGTGGAGGCGCGATTGGCAGCCTCTCCGGATATAGTCCGGCGAGGTCTCTTTGTCCTGACAAGAGCACGAATGTTAATATGCCTTGAAGGTATACCACCTGGGATAAGGGGGCGCGCCATACCTTTGCGTTGACGCTTCGGTCCGGACTGCACCTCTTTTCTGCCCACGGGGCCCTGCGGCCCCTCGTTGGCTTGTCGCCACAGGTTCGGCCTCCCGTCTCAAAAACCTCCCCTGCAAAGCTCGGTTGTAATCGGGAAACTGTAAACACGAGAGGGCAGACCCCTATTCGGGGTACTGGGACTTCGATCTCAGTTACCTGGGAGGCCGGGATTAGCCCTGGCTAATCGGCCGTAATGGCCACCAAGGTGTTGTCCTTGCTCAATTGATGGAACACTCCATCAATCAGCTCCACAGATAAGTCCGGATCCTCTTGATAGGCCGGGTCGAGGGACCGTCCTGGGTCCTCAGGTTGTGGAGGAGGGCTGTTTATTTCTTTAACAGCCTGGCGCAGTTCCTGCGTTGAAGTCGTTATATTGAATATTTAACAATGGGAATATAAAATGGATGGGCAAGTAAACCACTTACCCAGCTTGGGGGATTGTACATAGAAAATCCACCCTGTGGGTTGACGCGGAGAAAATCCTCCTCTTCTCCCTTTTACAAAGCGGACAAGGTCTTTGTTAGGGCCGCAGCCGAATCCGGTCCCTTACGGCCGTAGCGGGTGGCGTCGTCCTCCCCGTTGAAATCCCACATGGTGTGGCCTCTGTACTATAGCGGCTGCACCCCTCGCATGATGCATGCGGCCATGACCCCGATCATGGTCAGTCCGAAATGAGCTAACAATCTTATCCGGCCCATCAGGTAACAGACGTCCTTGTCACTTTCCCTCTGAGGGCTCCGTGGACGCCAACTTAGGCGCTTCTTTAGTGGAGCACTGTCGAACTCAGGGAGGCCGATCCGGACAGGATCCGACAGCGGGACGTCCTCTATGTAAAACCATTCCGAAGGCCAGTCCTCGGACGCCTTCTTTGGGGTTCCGGATAGATATCCGGTCCCGGCGATGCGCCACACTTCGGCTCCGCCCACTTGATATATCGACCCCTTCTAAGAACGGGGCACAAGGCAGAATAGCTCTTTTCACAGCCCGAAATGAGCCTCAACACCCAAAAACAGCTCGCAGAGGGCTACGAAGCCCGCGATATGCAATACGGAGGCATGCGTAAGATTGTGTAGTTGGAGGCCATAGAACTCCAGGAGCCCCCGGAGAAACAGATGGATTGGAAATCTGAGCCCTCTTATTAAATAAGGGACGAGGCATACCCGCTCTCCTTTGGAGGGATTAGGGGCACTCTCCGCTTGCTCTATGCCATTATAGATGGCAAGACCAGCTCGAACCGGGACCATATAGGCCGGGGGGAGAAATCCCTTGGTCTGGAGCGTCACTAGCTTGCTATGCGGGATGGAGCATCTCTCCCAATATCCAGGCTGAGGGCTGGAAGGGCGAAAGGAGGAGTTGCGACGGCTGGCCATGGTGGTATGGACCTTTGTCGGATGCGCTCTGATGAACACTCGCGAAGGGGAGAAGGTGTGGTTTGGATCTAAATCCTCGTCCCCTTAAATGGGCGGCTCATTTACGCGGCTAGGGGTGTGGATGTAAAAACACTCAGACTTTTCATATTCGTTTGACACATGGGAGACGGCCATCATTGGGCGTGGAAGCCGAGGAGTGCAACATTTACAAGAAACCATAATTTATTCAACAGGTACACGGAATTTGGAGGAGAACCCGCCTTGCAATGCCGAAGACAATCTGCGCGTCGGACTCATCGTCATTGAAGCCTGGTTCGGGGGCTACTGAGGGAGTCCTGGATTAGGGGGTGTCCGGATGGCCGGACTATACCTTCAGCCGGACTCCTGGACTATGAAGATACAAGATTGAAGACTTCGTGCCATGTCCGGAAGGGACTTTCCTTGGCGTGGAAGGCAAGCTTGGCGATACGGATATGTAGATCTCCTACCATTGTAACCGACTTTGTGTAACCATAACCCTCTCCGGTGTCTATATAAACCGGAGGGTTTTAGTCCGTAGGAGAACATACAGAACAACAATCATACCATAGGCTAGCTTCTAGGGTTTAGCCTCTCCGATCTCGTGGTAGATCTACTCTTGTACTACCCATATCATCAATATTAATCAAGCAGGACGTAGGGTTTTACCTCCATCAAGAGGGCCTGAACCTGGGTAAAACTTCATGTCCCTTGCCTCCTGTTACCATCCGGCCTAGACACACAGTTTGGGACCCCCTACCCGAGATCCGCCGGTTTTGACACCGACAACCGCCCTACCTGTCAGCCCTGTTCATACACCATGGGCGCCAACCGTGGGCGGCAAAACACCCTCTCCTCGCCCGAAATTGTTACCAGCAAATATTTGTGATATGCGCGATTACCACCCTATCCCCAACCGATGTGATGTCCGAAATTTTAAATGAGGGATAAGTTCATAACTTTCCCACATTTCACACAAGCGCGTCCCAAAGTTTGAGATCCCCCCTCCCCCTCCATTTCCCCATTCATACACCATCGGCGCCACGACAACGTCCCCACTGCGGCCAGCCTCCTCCGTCCGCCACCCCATCCTCCACCTTGCCGGAGCCGCTACCCCTACCCCGTCGTCCACTGCAAGGGATGGATGTCTCTCATCCACAGCGCCGGACCAAGATCCTTTCATCGCGTCGTCTCGCTTCATCGGCTCCATCGTCCACTTTGCCGTTGCCGCTCCTACGACCGCCTCGTCCATGGCAACAGGATTTATCCCCCAACCCGGCCGTCTGCCATCTAAATCTTCTTCCCCGCCGCCGACAGCCATCGCACCTGCAGCACCATCAACGTATTAGCAGGGGCCTACACGACGTCGCAAGAGAGGTGGTACTCTTCCATATGTGCTTAAGTTATTGATGTCACCCGGAAAAAAGATCTTAAATTGTTTATTGTACTTTTCTTGTCCGTACCAAATCGTAGTGGCTAGTTGAATGCAAACATTGGTTGGGAAATAGCTTTGTCCGGTTTGCACCTTCAGATCCGCCATGTCAGAGTCACTATACTCGTTAAGCTTATGGTTTCCTCCCTTTATATTCACTACCATCATCGTATGTGCTTCACTGCTTCATGTCATGCTAGCACTGCTCCTCAAGACCTCAACCCATCAAGCGAAACAACATGCCACTCATAATTCCAAAGCTTACGTGTTGAAATACGAATCTGATATGATGCTCATATTACTAAAAAAAGAACATTTAATTGGTCACCTAATGTTCCTATATTCGTTTCAAAAATCATGTGTGCCACCCACTGGTCTAGCTAGTTCCAATTTCCTGATTTTACTCTTGATGCTTAGGGTTTTCCCCTTTTATCTACTCTACTATGATCTACGTAGGTTCTTTCTGTCATACTAGCATTACTCCACCCTTCAAGCTAAACAACACAACACACAAAATTCCAAAGCTTAGTTGTTCAAATATGATTGTGATATGATACTGATATTAGTTAACAGACACATTTAATTGGTTAGCTAAAGGTCCCACTTGAGTTTCCAAATGCATGTCACGACATATAGAGAGACAGCAGAATTGCATTTCTTTGTCACTTGTTGACTGTACTTTCTTGTCCATACCAAATCTTAGTTGTTATTTCAATGCAAATATAGGTTGCTAACTACCCTTTGCATGGTTTGCAGCTTCAGATTTGCCATCCCACTGCCAAGGTCAACACTATACTTATCATGCTTACGGTTTCCCCATTTTATGATGACCACGATCAGCCGTGGTTCGTGTCATAATAGCACTGCTTCACCCATCGAGCTAAACAAGCTTAGTTGTACAAATTCAAATATGATATTATGCTGATATTAGTAAAACTGAGAGATGTTTAATTGGTCAGCTAAATGTTCCTACTTTAGTTTAGAAATGCATGTGAGCCACATATGGAGAGACCAGAAGGAATATTATTTCTTTATGCGCTCTGGTTCATCATGGGTGGCCAACCGACATTGTATAGAAAGACTTGTAATATATTCAATCTGCTTGCTCTTCTGCTCTTCTGTAAGATGATCCTCTTCTCTTGTGGTCGACTGGTCAGGTCGAGTTATTCTCCCTTAGTATATTTTGAATCTCTCAGGTCAGTTCGACTTGTTCTTCTTTACTATATGTTGAAGCTGTCATCTGCGAAGTATCTTCACTTCTGGAGCTCTCATATTTTGAGTAGTAGGCCACATTATATTAATGCACACACCAAATTACAGCATGCATGGCACCTCTTAGAACAATTGCAAAGATAGCACAAAGGGGTTTACGAGGAGGAAGTATTGGATTAGAATCACTTCTGTATTACAAAGATAATCTCACTTGTTTTTATGTTTTCATGCATGTTAGGTATTGAACATTATCAAAATGAATATGAGAATGGGCACACGAGAGGAATATTGCGGAACAATCCACTGCCTAACAAACTTGGCATGGTGGAGGATGGCCTATCTTATTCACCCATCAAGGTGCATGCTCTAACTTTGCAAGGTTGTATTGGTCGCACATATTTTGCATCTGACCTCTTGCATTACTTCTACTTTGTTACACCATCTGCTTAGTTTAAGCATCATATATGAGTATATGCCATACCTATCCATTTTCTGTACCTATTCCATGTGTCGTCATACTATGTTTTTCCAGTCAAATGTTGTTCTTTCGTAATAGATGTCCAAAAGGAAGAGGGTGACTGCAGATCCTCAAGGAGTACAAATTAGGTATTTGGAAAAGGTAGTGATACCTGTTAAATCAGATAGATCAGCAGCCACAGAAAACACAGGCCCAACTGTAACAGACTTTACCCCTACTCCAGTGGCCAAACCCCCATTAGAACTACTGACAACCCAGCGTCAGGTAGTGTCTATGATATCAATTCAAAATTTGAACTCCTAAATTTCTGCATGTGCCTTACCTTCTCTCTTGTATGAAAACTAATTGCAGATGAATCTCCTTGCTCAAAGGATCATAGGATCTCACGACAATACTGGGCTCTGCATTGCTGTTGCTAGTACCTCTTGCCCTTTGTCAGCATACTTACACTCATTGATGTTTGATTATGTAGCATCACTGTAAATGTTCGCTTCTTTATCTTCCCTTTGCTTGAAATTATAAGATCTACATTTACTCTTAGATAAATGTAGAATTAACACAATGGTTATGAAGTTTTGGATTGCTCATGTAAGTATCTGTTGTCATGTACTCCCTCTGTATCGAATTAATTGTTGATCAATTGGATGTATTTAGAACTTAATAGTGCTAGATACATCCATTTGAGCGACAACTAATAATGGATGGTGGTGGTATTACTGTACATGCATCGTGAGATAGTTGATTGTCTAGCATTACTCTGCATCTTATCTGCCCTGCCCTCCACTTTCTCCAAATTATCATATCTACATTTACACTTACCAAAATGTGTAATAAAGCCAATGCCGCTGCACGTTGATGTCTGCATTCCTCTTTTCAGTACCTTTTGCCTTGTAATGTTGTACTTAATTAATTGCTATTTGATTATGTATCATCAGTCTGCACCTGAGCTTTATTATCCTCTATTTCTTCCATTATTATTTGATCTATATTTACCCTTTGCAAAATATAGAATAATGGCAACGCTTATAAAGAATTTTCTTTGGGGAATTTATTGAATTATCTTTCCATCAACATGGAGAAGGGCTTTGTCTAGCTCGTGTTAACATGTAATGTAAGTTCATCCTTCTCAAGCCTTCAAACTTTGTTCTAGTATAGATTTGGATAGGCATCATTTCCTCCACTGCTGTTTACATCTGATTGGATGTTTGCAACAACTACCAGTTTTAAATTGTAGTTGTAAAAACATGTTCCTTATGTAGAACAGATCCATTTATTTGCTTATATAATTGTGAAACCTGTTACGTGTCTCCTTGTTTCTCTTTAAGAGTCGTATCTCTTATGCCAGGAAGAACTTTAGGAAATATAGTGAGCCAAACCATCTTGAGGACAGCGAGATGACCCCAAGGTCCTGTCTTGATGAAGACAGTGAGTTGAATCTACTCACCAGCAGGTGTGAGACAACCTCTATGCAGTCGCTGCCTCAATCAGTTCGATTTATTTAGTCTCAACTTAAAGCCAAAATGCTTGCTTCAGCTCAGCTCCGACTTGAAGTCAAAGATGTAATGAAGATGTCAGGGGACTGCCTTGCACACTATTGTGCCATACAGCTAGGGATGAAGCATCTATCATTGACACAACTGAGGTCTCATCAGCTTGTTCGGCTGCTTGTGGGGCCCGAGCTTGCCAGGTCTACTGCCTTCTAAAATGCTCTCAGTTTTGTATATTCTTTTGTCGGCGCATTTATATGCACTGGTGGCAACCTTTGATGCCCAATGTATGTAATCCGCGGTCATGTTGCACTTTATTATCACCGGTAGCGAACTTTGATTCCCAATGGATGTGATATGCCGTAATTTCTTTGTTGTATAGTCTAGGTTTATTCTTTGGTCGATATGCTGTAATTTAGGCTAGAAGGTTCAATGGATCTCAATTTTGTCGGTCTTCAGGCCGGCCCGTTACTCGTATGGGCCAAAACGTGGGCCTATAATCATCTTGGGCCATTAGCAGGTCTAAACCTATAGTAGTTTCCCGCCTTTAACAGGCCATGGGCTACATATTTACTGTAGTGACATTGGGCTTCCTATGGGCCGTAGAAACAATGGGCCTTCTATGGTCCGTAGAAACAATGGGCCTTCTACGGGCCGTATCATCAATGGGCCTTAGATGGGCTATGATCGATTGGCCAAACATGGGCCAAAAACAGACCACATTATGGCCGTAAACGGGCTAGAGTTGGAGTCGTCCGTTCATGGGCCGACCATAACGGGCCGTCGTTAATAGGCCATATTTGATGACGCTATGAAAACGGCCCAACGTATTAACGGGCCACAAACAGGCCGACTGTAACCATGGGCTGAATATGGCCCACAAGCAGAAAATGGCAGTAACGGGCCATAAGTAACCGAATGCTGGAAATGAGCCCAAGAATCAATGGGCCTTGAGAAGGCCGAAACATAACATGGGCTACAAATGGCCCAATGGATTAATGGGCCGTTAATGGGTATAAAGTGATACACTGATCAGTACGGGCCAGTTTCACCACGGGCCGTTAATGGGCCAAGATTTACAAATGGCCTCATATGGGCCGAAAGACGTCATGGGCCATACATGGGCTGGAACTTAAAATGGGCTGGAATCATATTGGATGGCCTAGATGACGCTACTGGGCCTAATTCGGATAGGTCGTAACGGTCCCTGGGTTAGCGGGCTGTAAATGGGCTATATGCGAACAAGTCGTTAACATGCTTTCCATGGGCCGGCCCGCCACCTTTTGACCAAGTCAAATGGGTCGGCCTTTTTACAAGAATGGGCCTCTGTTCGGCTGTGCCACATATCGACGTATCATAGGCGCCTTCGGTCCAATGAGTGGATGACATCTGTCCCAACGATGAGCCGACACGTGTTTCCTCCAGCCAATGATGATATTACACGTGGAAAATCCCCATTGGTTGGGGTTGTTAGCGGGTTATCGGATTCAAAACCGGACTAATAGCTTAACGGCGTTCCGTTACGGTGGATGCCACGTGTCAGTCACCCTTGACGAAAGCATTTCTGTGACGCGAGATTTATCGTCATGGAAGTGGACACTTCCGTGATGATAATTTTGGTAATGTCATGGAACACTTCTACGATAGCACAGGTATGACTATCTTGATTCTGTCATAAAATTTTCATGGATGTACATGCATGACAAAAAACGCGACCTACTGTGACAAACACGTATCATCACGAAAGTGTATTTTTTTGTAGTGATAGCAGCAGTAATAACTTAGCAAGATTAATATGTAGGAAAATCGTAGGCATTGGATCGGTGAATTCGTTGGATGATATTCATCATATAACAGTCATAACCTAGGGTGATATGGCACTAGCTCCATTTCATAAATATAATGTAGGCATTGATACGTCTTCGTCGTATCTACAATTTTTGATTGTTCCATGCCAATATTATACAACTTTCATATACTTCTGGCAACTTTATATACTATTTTGGGACTAACATATTGATCCAGTGCCCAGTGCCAGTTCCTGTTTGTTGCATGTTTTTGTTTCGCAGTAAATCCATATCAAACAGAGTCCAAATGGGATAAAAACTGATGGAGATTTTTTTGGAATATATGTGAATTTTGGGAAGTGAAATCAACGCGAGACGATGCTCGAGGGGCCCACGAGGCAGGGCGGCGCGCCCCAGGGGGCAGTCGCACCCCTGACCCTCATCACCACCACGTAAGGCAGTTGGTGCCCTTCTTTCGCTGCAAGAAAGCTAATATCCAGACAAAAATCGTGTCCAAAATTCAGCCCAATCGGAGTTACGGATCTTTAGGAATATAAGAAACGATGAAATGGCAGAATCTAGAATGCAGAAACAGAGAGACAGATCCAATCTCGGAGGGGCTCTCGCCCCTCCCATGCCATGGAGACCAAGGACCAGAGGGGAAACCCTTCTCCCATCTAGGGAGAAGGTCAAGGAAGAAGAAGAAGAAGGGGGGCTCACTCCCCCTCTCTCCCGGTGGCGCCGGAACTTCGCCGGGCCATCATCATCACCGCAATCTACATTAACAACTTCATCGCCATCATCACCAACTCCCCCCTCTATGCAGTGGTGTAACCCCTCTTTTACCCGCTGTAGTCTCTACTTAAACATGGTGCTCAACACTATATATTATTTCCCAATGATGTATGGCTATCCTATGATGTTTGAGTAGATCCGTTTTGTCCTATGGGTTAATTGATGATCGTGATTGGTTTGAGTTGCATGTTTTATTATTGGTGCTGTCCTTTGGTGCTCTCCATGTCGCACAAGCATGAGGGATCCCCGCTGTAGGGTTTGCAATATGTTCATGATTTCCTTATGGTGGGTGGCGTGAGTAATAGAAACACAGCCCCAAGTAAGTAGGTTGTTTGCGTATGGGAATAAAGAGGACTTGATGCCTTATAATGCTCTGGTTGTGTTTTACCTCAATGATCTTTAGTAGTTGCGGATGCTTGCTAGAGTTCCAATCATAAGTGCATATGAACAAGAAGAGAAAGTATGTTAGCTTACGGCTCTCCCTCAAATAAAATTGCAATAATGATTACCGGTCTAGTTATCGATTGCCTAGGGACAAATAACTTTCTTGTGTGACAAAAAGATCTCTACTAAAATTAACTTAGTTGTGTCTTCATCTAAACAGCCCCTACTTTTTATTTACGTGCTCTTTATTATCTTGCAAACTTATCCAACAACACCTACAAAGTACTTCTAGTTCCATACTTGTTCTAGGTAAAGCAAACGTTAAGCGTGCGTAGAGTTGTATCGGTGGTCGATAGAACTTGAGGGAATATTTGTTCTACCTTTAGCTCCTCATTGGGTTCGACACTCGTACTTATCAGAAGAGGCTACAATTGATCCCCTATACTTGTGGGTTATCAGGAATGTATTCCGTAAATAGACATACGTGCTTATGGAAAGAACTTGCATGACATCTTTTGTCCTGCCCTCCCATGGCAGCAGGGTCCTACTGGAAACTAAGGGAAATTAAGGCCTCCTTTTACTAGAGAACCGGAACAAAGCATTAACACATAGTGAATAAATGAACTCCTCAAACTACGGTCATCACCGGGAAGTGTCCCGACTATTGTCACTCCGGGGTTGCCGAAAAATGACACGTAGTAGGTAACTATGACTTGCAAGAATGGATCTAGAACATCTATATAATGGTGATAACATAAACGGTTCAGATCTGAATTCATGGCACTCGGGACCAAAGTATCAAGCATTAAGCATAGCAAAGTCATAACAACATCAATCTCAGAACTTAGTGGATATTAGGGATCAATCCCTAACAAAACTAACTCGATTACATGATGAATCTCATCCAACTCCTCACCAACCAGCGAGCCTACAAAGCAATTACTCACTCCCAGTGGAGAGCATCATGGAATTAGTGATGGAGGAGGGTTGGTGATGACGAAGACCGAAGATTCCCCTCACCGGAGCCCCAAACGGACTCCAAATCTGGCCTCCCGATGAAGAACGAGGGGTGACAGCGGCTCCGTATCGCGAAACGAGATAATTCTTCCTCTATGATTTTTTTCCAGAAATATGTGATTTTATAGCGTCGGTTTCAGGGTCCGCGAGGCCACCAGGTGGGGACAACCCACCTAGGCATGCCTGGAGGGGGCGCCCTGGTGGGTTGTGCTCACCTAGGGGCCCCCTCCGGTGGTTCTTGGCTCCAGTATTTTTCCTTATTTATATAAAAAATCCTCGCAAAGTTTCCTTCCAGTCTGAGAACTTTTATTTCTGAACTAAAACAACACCATGGTAGTTCTGCTGAAAAAAATGTCAGACCAGGTTAGTTTCATTCAAATCATGCAAATTAGAGTCCAAAACAAGAGGAAAAGCATTAGGAAAAGTAGATACGACTGAGACATATCATGGTGCGGTGGTCAAAACCTTCGGGAGATTATATAATGAATTTTTACCGACCAAAAGAAGTATTGTGCAATAAAACGGAGTCTGGAGGGCACACGAGGTGGCCACAAGGCAGGGGGGCGCGCCCAGGGGGTAGGGCGCGACCTCCACCCTTGTGGTCTCCTCGTGGGTCTTTCGGGCTAGTTTTGGAGTCGATTTACTTACCGTACCACATACCTATCCCTTTTTGGAGTTTGAAACGTTTTGAAAAGTATCCCTTATGTACTCCTCCGGTGTTATGGTATTAATTATATTGGTCTCAACATTTATGGGAGTACCTGAGATATAATGTTTGATTCTTTGACCCTTTACCACCTTCGGATTTGTACCTTCGTCATTGTTGATTTTGATGGCACCAGAACGATAGACCTCCTCGATAATGTAAGGACCTTCCCATTTAGGGAGAAGTTTTGCTACAAAAAATCTTAAACGAGAGTTGTATAGCAAAAGATGATCACCTACATTAAACTCGCGCTTTTGCATCCTTTTATCATGCCATCTTTTAACTTTTTCTTTAGACAACTTGACATTTTCATAGGCTTGGGTTTTCCATTCATCAAGGGAGCTAATGTCAAATAACCTCTTCTCACCGGCAAGTTTGAAATCATACTTGAGCTCTTTAATAACCCAATAAGCTTTATGTTCTAGTTCGAGAGGTAAGTCACATGCTTTTCCATAAACCATTTTATACGGATACATACCCATGGGGTTCTTATAAGCAGTTCTATAGGCCCATAATGCATCATCAAGTGTCTTAGAACAATTCTTTCTAGATCTATTAACAGTCTTTTGCAAAATCAATTTAATCTCTCTATTCCTCAATTCTACTTGACCACTAGACTGAGGATGACATGGAGATGCAATTCTATGGATAACATCATACTTAGCAAGCAATTTACGGAAAGCACCATGAATAAAATGTGAACCACCATCAGTCATTAAATATCTAGGGACTCCAAACCTCGGAAAAATAACTTCTTTAAGCATCTTAATAGAAGTGTTATGATCAGCACCACTAGTTGGAATAGCTTCTACCCACTTAGTAACGTAATCAACAACAACTAAAATATGTGTATACCCATTAGTGGAAGGAAAAGGTCCCATATAATCGAAGCCCCAAACATCAAATGGTTCAATAACAAGTGAATAATTCATAGGCATTTCCTGACGTCTACTAATATTGCTGATTCTCTGGCATTCATCACAAGACAAAACATACTTACGAGCATCCTTGAAGAGAGTAGGCCAATAAATACCAGATTCACTACAAAAAAAAGACACATTCGTGACATTTTGGGCCGAACGAATTTTTTTTCTGTCATACATATGACACTTCTATGACGATAATTGTGACAAAAGCCGGTATCATCATAGATGTGGTGGGCTCCTACTTCTATGACAAAAAATCATGACAGAAAATGGGCTTTTCGTCCTAGGCGGGCCGGAGACGCAGCTGCGTGACATTCTTTGGGCCGTCCATGACGGAAAAAACCATGGTAGAAGCGAGGGCGAGGAAAATTTCGGGGAGTTCCCGGTTACGGTGGGAGGTCGGGGGCCGAGCGATGCGCGTTTTTCTCGTACACGTACGCGTGTGTGTGCGAGACGTTGGCTCTAACTAAACCCGAGCGAGGCGTTGGGCTCTAACTGAACCCGAGCAATTGCACTGCATGCTACACATTACTGAACCCGAGCGATCGATCGATGGCTGTTAACTGAACCCGATCGAGTGATTCCTTCGCTACTGCTGCTAACTGAAGCCGATCGATGCTGCCTCTGGATGAACAGTGAGTGTCACCCGGGGGGGGGGGTTGGATGAATAGGTCCCGGTGGGGGTGGATGAACAGGACCCCGTGGTGGTTCCTCTGAATGAATAGGACCCCGATCGATCGAGCCGGTTGGGGCTGATGAACAGGACCACCCTGTGGAGGGCAGGATGAATAGTAGATGGTGGAGGGTAGGATGAACAGTAGCCCGTGGAGGGGTGGTTGAACAGGAGCCCGTGCAGAGGGCTGGTTGAACAGTAGCCGGTGGAGTAGCACGCGGTGGAGGCTGGATGAACAGGAGCCCATGGATGAACAGTCACAGGTGGAGGCTGAAGGAGGTCGATGGTGGATGAACAGTAGCTCGTGGAGGCTGGAGGGGGTCGACAGTGGAGATGAATAGTATCCCGTGGAGTCCCGTTTTGCGGTACGCCACACCCCTCCTGATGAACAGGACCCCCGTTTCGACCGTAGCACTCCAACACAAGTCCATTTCGTCCGTTTTGCGGTACGCCACACCCCTCCCGATCAACAGGACCCCCGTTTCGACCGTAGGAGGTCCGTTTCCTCCGTTTGCAGTATGCCAGACCCCTCCCGATCAACAGGATCCCGTTTCGAACGTGGCCGGTCGAACACAAGGCCGTTTCCTCCATTCTGCGGTATGCCAGGCCTCATTTCCATCGCCTGTTCCGTCCAAGCCCTCCCGATGAACACGACCACGCATTCCGTTCCGACCCAGCCGGTTGGCTCCCACGCGTTCCATTGCCTCCCCATGAACACGAGCATTCCGTTGCCTCCCCATGAACACGACGCATTCTGTTGCCTCCCCATGAACACGACGATGACGCTGTTTCTCCGTTCTGACCCAGCCATGTACACGAGCCCTGGCCGTACGTATGCGCGAGTAGGCGTTTGAGACCCCGCCCGTATGTACACATACGTGGTCGTATTTTCTTTCTTGCACCCTGGCCACTGTACGTACGTGTACATGCTATGTGTGCACCTCTACTAAGACACGTGCGCGCCTCTACTACGACGCGTGCGCGCCTCTACATCGACCAGTATGTACGTACACGTTCGCGACCAGAATGAAAATGCTACGTACGCTTCGACCAGGTGGGTCCCGACTGTCAGGCAGTTCCTTGCCTGCGAAGATGTAGCTGGTGGGTCCCAGCAATCAGGGGGTGAATCATTTTTTTTGCCCGGACGCACTTCCTAGCGTGCGAAGATGTAGCTGGTGGGTCCCAGCAGTCAGGGGAAACGTTTTTTTCGCGAAATACAGTGGCCCGTCCGGTGGGTCCCAGCTGTCAGGTGGATGAATCATTATTTTCCGCATAATAAGGAGGCACTTCCTTGCTGCGGCCGTGGACCCAGCTGTCAGCCTCTCCACGTACAGTCCACATCCAATGGAAGTCATTCCTTGACCACGTTGACCATGCCGCGCAGAGAGCACCAGGGTGGTGGACGATGGCGAGGCCTAGGAAGGGGCGACACGGAGGCAGGGAAGACATGGCAGTTGTTTCCCACGCTGAGGGGAGTACGACTGTACGAGGGTTTACCAGTTCATCTGCCGTCGCCGGAGAATAACAACGGGTGTGGGTGAGTAGAGGGATGGCTAGGCCAGCGATGGGAGTACGGTCGGGCGGTGAGGCCTACGCGGCAGCACAGCCGGCCACGAGGAGGAGGGAGCAGGCAGTCCCGCCGGCGCTTGTTTGAGCGGCTGGAGCAGGAAGAGCAGAGATTGAAGAAGCACGACGGCCGTTGGATGGACATCCAACAGTCAGTGCTTGTGCGTCAACCTTTTTTTAGGAAAGCCGCAAATCTGTGGAAAACAGCATACAACCCATCTGCCATTATTTCTAATAATTTATAGCCCATTTGCTAATTCTTAAGGTTTTTTTGGAGCCCATATTCTTTTTGTTAGCATTACAACCCATATTGTGGCAACAGTTAAAAAATTATACGAAATTTTGCATATTTAGGTGCGGTCCGAACTGTTTTTAATCCCGAAATTTCGACTCACATTCAAACTGATTTAAAAATAAATGTATATCAATATAAAATCCAATAAATTCTCCACACATAAAAATTAATGTAATTTAAAATCTTGAAATGAAAAAAAAGATATTTGAAACTAATTGCCGGTTTGATGTGTTTTAAAAATATACAACCCATTTCTCATTACTGATGGGCCATTTTCTCGGCCAGCCGAATGAAAGCTCTCCTTGTCTTGAAAGATTTGCAGCCCAATAGGCCTGACAAAGCGACTTACTTGGCAAATCACAAAAAAAAACTAGGCTGTGGCCATGGACCCAGCTGTCAGCCTCTCCACATACAGTACTCTTCCGATGGAAGTGGTTCCTTGACCACGTTGACGATGCCGTGCATAGAGCACCACGGTGGTGGACAACGGCGAGGCCAAGGAAGGGGACGATGCGGCAATGGAAGCCCGCGCGGAGAGGACTACGAGGGTTCACTGGTTCGGCTACAGTGTGAGGCTGCCGTCGCCACAGGGCCTGGCCAGCGGTGGGAATAGTAGGAGGCGGTGAGGCCTCTGCGGCAGCACAACCGGCCACGGGAGGCAAGAGCATGCGGCACGACCGGCGCTGCTTTGGGCGGCTGGAGCAAGAAGACCAGAGGTTGAAGAAGCACTACGGGCGTTGGATGGACTTCGTACGGTCACTGGAGCTAGAATCGTTCATATTGACTAAGTTGACAAAGCCCCTCGTCCCCGTCAACTTAGTAGGCCCACAAGTCAGCCTCCCAGCAAGGTGGGTCCCAGCTAGCCGGGGGAGTATTCATTTTTTGTGCGTAATAAGGAGGCACTTCCGGTGGGTCTGAGCTGACAGCGGGGGGGACGTTTTTTTCATGAAATACGGTGGCCCGTCCAGTGGGTCCCAGCAGTCAGGGGGAAACGATTTTTTTCGCAAAATACTAGTGGCCCGTCTGGTGGTTCCCAGCTGTCTGGTGGAGGAATCATTATTTTCCGCGTAATAAGGAGGCACTTCCTTGCTGCCGCCATGGACCCAGTTGTCAGCCTCTCCACGTACAGTCCATGTCCGATGGAAGTCGTTCCTTGACCATGTTGACCACGCCGCGCCGAGAGCACGAGGGCGGTGGACGACGGCGAGGCCTAGGAAGGGGATGACGCGGAGTCGGTGAAGACGCGACAGTGGATTCCCACACGGAGAGGAGTATGAGGGTTCACTCGTTCGGCTGTGGTGTGAGGCTGCCGTCGCCGCAGGGCCTGGCCAGCGGTGGGAATAGTAGGGGGCGGTGAGGCCTCCGCGGCAGCACAGCCGGCCACGGGAGGCAGGAGCAGGCGGCATGACCGGCACTGCTTTGGGCGGCTGGAGCAAGAAGACCAGAGGTTGAAGAAGCACTACGGCCGTTGGATGGACATCGTACGGTCACTGCAGCTAGAATCATTTATATTGACTAAGTTGACAAAGCCCTTGGTACGTCAACTTAGTAGGCCCATAGGTCAGCTTCGAAATGGTGCGCCCCAGATGTCAGGGGGAGGAATCATTTTTTGGGCGGGTGAAGCTAGAATATCCGAGATTGAAGAAGAAGCACGGCATCCGTTGGATGGACATTCAACGGCCACTGCTGCTAGAACCGTGTGTTGACTATAAGTTGACAAAGCCTTGCATACGCGTCAACTCTGTTTTTTTAGGGGACGCGTCAACTTAGTAAGGCCAGAAGTGTGTGGCAGAGAACTTATAGCCCATTTGAGATTTGTAAGAATGTGTAGCCCATTTTTGAATTCTAATGGAATTTACTACAGCCCATTTACAGTTTGTTAAAAGTACAGCCCATTTCAACCAACCGTTCAAAACAGAATTCAATAAAATTTCCCACATTTTGATGGGATCCGAAATATTTTTATCCCGAAATTTCTAGTCAGATTAAATACAATTTCAATATAAATTTATATTACGTAAAAATCCAACGAAACATTGCGCTCGCAACAATTAATGAAATTAAAATTTTCAATATCCAAAAATAATATTTTATAAAGTAATCACGTGTTTGGTGCATTTTTTATAGTTACTGCCCAGTTTTTATAATTACATCCCATTTATTATTTCTTAAAGCCCATTTTCTTGTTAAGCCTAATGCATCCCTCCTAGGAAAGATTTGCAGCCCAGCGGGGCGGAGAATAACAACTTGACCTTGCCTGGGTATTCCTAAAAAAAGTATAGCTGGGCTAGCCATTTTCAGCTTGAAAAAAATTAATATCTGGGCTGGATATCTGGCCTGGGCTAGACGGGCCACAACCCGCCCAGTTAATACCTGCAGCGATGTTTTCGTTGTTGTTCAGAGGAGAAAAATTAATATCTGGGCTAAACATCGAAAAACTCTGCAGTGCTCACACCTCAAAAAACACAAATACTGCTCGAGCTGCTTGGTCCCAGCTGTCGGCCGCTTCTTGTGCAATTCTCTCGTTTATTGACTACTACATAGGTTGACAATGGTGTGGGACCGTGATGTCAGGAAACCAGGGGGAAGCAAAAATAAATAACTCCAGCGAGCGCTTCCACCTCTGCCTCGTTGTCTCCCGTGGAAACCCCTTTCCTCCCTTTTTTTGCTCGGGCAAGGACCAATGCATGCAGCACGTCCATGCAGTTATTAGGCAAGAAATAAAAGCGCTTTGCATGCTATGAATTACGATGGCCTGCATGGGTAGCTAATAAGGCATCCTCTTAACTGCTGTGATTAAATGTTGTGTTTAGAAGAGAGAAATATTCTTCTTTTCCACCAATCTGATTACACCTAGGTCGTGATGTACCTTCTAATACGACTTATTCACCTAGACGGAAGGAGTATAGTTTTATACACACACACACACACATATATATATATATATAATAAGGAGGCACTTGCGTATGTGAGGCTATGGACCTGGTGGGTCCCCATTGTCATCCTCTCCAAGTAAAGTCATCTCCTCGCCCGCGCGCGCTTTCCGCCCGAAACAGTCAGCGCCGCCCGCCCCGCTTCCCGGTGCAGGCGTTTGCTCCGCCTTCAAACGACACAAGTGTCGTCCGTCCGTCCATCTGCCGCCCACATTAATGATACACGGTTTCCGAGACAACTACTCCGGCGCCACACGTCCGTCCCTCCGCTCGCCCACCATTGCTATATAAACTGCTGCGCCGGCCATAGCCGCAGTCATCCGCATCCGTTCCCTCTCTCCTGTCCACACCACTACTGCCCACCATGGCTTCCTCGCGCTCCAGCGCTCTTCGGGATGGGAGGACGACGGATCACAAGGAGATGGCAGCCATTGCTGCCGACCGGCTGGCCAGCAGGCAGCCGGAGGACGACGCGTCGCAATGGAGGACATGGTAGTCAACGATCCGGCGCCAACCCCCTCCTCCGTGCCATCCTCGCTGGTGCATTGCACCATGACCATCGGTGAGGCCCGTGCCTAATATATGGACAGTGTGAGGCAGATGCGTCAGGAGAAGTTCCGGGAGGCGCATGCCAACACCGCCTACAACCATCATCTCCTCCAGGAGCACCTGCAGGCGGAGGAGCAGATCGCCACAGAGCGGGCGGAGCAGGAGGTGCTGCTTGACTCGTACCGCTCCGCCCGCAAGGGCCGCCTGGAGCGCTGGTGGGACCGCATGCGGGTGGCAGAGGCTGCGGCCGCCTACAAAGAGGCTAGCAAAGAGGGCGATGAAGCGGGCGAGGCGCTGTTTGGTGAGACCGAGGACGAGGCATAGGACAATGCCGGCTCCGACGAGTCCCCGCTCCGCTGGCGTCGATGAGGCCCTGCTCTGCCGAGGCCCTGCGGCACCAACAACGAGGCAGAGGACACCGCCGGCTCCGCCGAGGCCCCGCCCCGCCAACAACGAGGCAGAGGACATCGCCGGCTCAGCCGAGGCCCCACCCTGCCGGCAACGCGGGGGAGGATTTCCACCACTCCGCTGAGGCGCCGCCCGCCGGCAATGAGACAGAGGGCATCGCCGGCTCCGCCGAGGCCCCGCCCCGCTGCCAACGAGGCCGCGCCACGTAGAAAATGAGGAAGAGTAGAACATGGTAGGTCGCCGCCGCTCGGGTCCAAGTAAGGCCACTGCTACTACCCTCCTGTTGAAGCCAAGCTAGGCGGGTTGACCATTGATGGCTGGTTAGCTTCTTGGCGGCGACGTGGAGTCGGGGAGTTCTGCTGGAGAATAACGCTACTTCTACTTAACTGCTGGTGCAGTTGGCTCACTGACACGTGGGCCCAACAGGCCACATGTCAGTTACGCAACTGCACCTGCAGTTAAGTCACTGAAGCTTCTGTTCGGCTCAGCGGGACACAGGTGGGTAGCTTCGGTTAATTAATTATACCTCCAGCGCACCCCTTTTTAGTTGAAGAATGTATGAAATGTAATGAAATCTGGCATGTTTATATGAAATCCGACCGTGTATGAATGAATTTATTTCGATTAGTTTGAATTCCTATATCACTGGCATTGGATGAACATGCAAAACAATACGTACTAGCATTATTCCCAGGGTGATCACCTCGTTTGCAGCAGTTTCACATGTACTCCCTCCGGTCCTTTCTAGTCTGCATACAAGTTTTGTCTGTAGTCAAAGTATCTCTACTTTGACCAATCTTATACAAAAAAGTATGCACTTTCACAATGTGCGAAGTAAAAAGGAACAGAAGGAGTACAAAGAGTTTGAGCAGCTTTTTAGCATTTCTGTACATTGCAATCAAACACACAGGCCTGGCAATTCATAGAGAACATTCAAAACAATCGATGATTATGCATCTCAGCGACTCACATGTCAGAGGCAATATTTACTTCACAACTAAAGAATAAAGAAAAAATTGATCGACGCTGCTGACAGCAAGGGCGTCCCATTCGAAAATATCAAACGCATGTCTTGCTAAAATCAATGAGCAAAATTTGACAAGGTTGTCCCATTCCAAAATATCAAATGCCTACGATTGTGGAATGGGCAGGGTTTGCCATCAGTTCGGACATTGACATGGCACCTCGTGCTAAATAAACCAGCTGTTCTTTTTGTGCAGTTCCACCAAAATCAACCAAATTCGCGCGTAGCTTGTATGATTTCGCCCTTATATGTTGCAATGCCTTGAACTTATCGGCACCTCCTTTCTTGTGGTGGAAATGAATGATTCGATGTATTCATGAACATTTGTGCAGTTCCCATTGAAATCAAGCTAAGCAACCCTGTTTGCACAAATACAAAAAAGTGATTAGTATAGAGCAAACTGTACTATGAATTGACAGTTTCAACAGGCACATATATGGTCCATGTAGAGCACACTTTTAGAAAAATGGAACTCACCAGAAAGAATCCTAGAACAACATTGTACTTGCGCATCACAGCAAAAAATGGAGATTTTGTCAGTCCTTTTGAGTTGAAGTTAGTTTGGTCTTGTGGGGAGTAATGTGACCATCCTTCAACTGCTCCTTCTGATGATAAGATAGACAAGGCTTCTTCATCCTGGCATAATCGGAACTAGTCACTTCACGTACTCCATATTCTTCTTCAGAGGAAGATGATCCTGTTGTGCAAAGACAAGAGGACTACTAAATGCTAGCATCACTGTTTTCTCGAAAAAAGGAAAGGAAATATTTAAAATAGCACATATGAAGCACTTCTCAAGGACAATACCACTTTTTCATGATAGTATCTAAACAGTAGCACAACACCAATAGAGATGACAAAGCTCAAGCATATGGATGAAATCAGTGGGCGAGTACCAACCTTTGTCAGGAGACTTATTGTGCAGAGCATACAGATGAAGTAATTCTCTGGAACCATCTGTTGCAATCTACGATGGTGGCCATGCTTACTATATACTCCTCCATTAGTTTAATGTTTCCAACATCTTCTTGTGCAGTTTCACTAAAATATATGGTATCTTCAAAGAAGATCCCTGTTTGCACAAGTAGAGATAATTACATATTACATTAAGAGTGGCATCAAATCAGTGGCAAAACAATTGCTCGTTCCAGCCATAGCAATAAATTAAGATGCAAAACTATATCATTACTTGTGTCATCACAGTTCCAGTGCTTCATTACAACACCGGGAGTTGATTTTTGTTTTTCTTCCCCTTGTTCTTCCCCTTCATCACTTGGTTCAATAATAAACAAGCTTCGCCTTCAATGTAAGATTTGGCATGTCAATTAGGGAGCACGAGTATAGTACTAAACTTAATTTTCTGATGAAAGTGGAAAAATACAGGCCAGTAGTTGTGAAATATCCTTATCTTACATCATTGGGATATTACGATGCACATACAGATTGGAAGTCTTGTCTCCATTTGTGCAGTTCACTAAAATCAAGCAACATTGTCATACAAGTAGCACAACATATGAATGCATACTGTAGAATCATGTGAAAGAAGGCTAGTACTGATCTCTCATGATGCGGAATTCAAACAACTCACAAGAAGAAGACCTGAACCAAATTCACCTTAACGGATAGGAAGTAAGACCTCCTCTTGTGTAGTTCCACTAAGATCAAGCAATCAAGCAACATTGTTGGTGTGACATTTTGGTTGAACTGCACAAAACACTCTTAAAACAAAAGTGTTTTGTGCAGTGCAACAAAAGGTCACAATGGCAATGAGGTGAAGCAGATAACCCTGTTTACACAGAGGTGCAAAGGAAACAATTAGTGGTCAATAATGGTGGATGACACAGAAGCCAACAAAAAGAAGCATCTACCTTATCTAAATGGGAAAGAAATCAAGACAGTAGCATTTCTCAAACAGTGGCATTGATTAATATTAACATAGAGATTATATTAACAATAAAATTCGTTAAACATGTAATTTGCTTTTAACTGTGGCATTGCATCAATTTTCTAGCGGCATTATTAGAGGGTGTTTGTTTACAGGGACATTTTGGCGTAGGGACTAAAAAAACTCTGTGTCAGTCCCATCTAAACCAAAGAGGAGGGACTTTTAGGGACTACAAGTGGGCATTTGGGACTAAAGAAAGAAGACCCCGAGTTAGTCTTTTTGGGACTTTTTCCAATAGTTGCCCCTGCCACGCATCGCACCTTGTCTCTATTAGTTCATTACTAGGGGTAACATGGTCTTTTAGCATGTCATTTAGTAACCTCTAGTCCATGTTTAGTCCGTGGAACCTAGCAGGTAGGGACTAGGGAGTTTTTAACCAAATAGGGACTTAGATTAACAACAGCTAATGAGTTGCACGGGACAGTGGACGCACCAGCACCATGTGCATCTACCGATGTATTGTGGTCATGCATAGTTTGTTGCAACAAAGAACAAGCAACCAAGGAACATATTTGTGTTGGTCCCAGTTTTGTTATCTTTAGACGCCTTTCCCTATGTGAGCGCAACAAATCTAGTCCTGCTCAAACTCTACAGCCTTGTCCCTTCCTGCAGCAAACAGGCTAACCAGCTACACAACCCTCCCGTTATGTTCAACGAGAGGGAAATAACCTTTTATACATTCCTGCATTTGTGTGACAAGAATGCCGTGTTTTTGTGTGTGTGTGTGTGTGTGTGTGGGAGTCATTGGGATTTCAATCATAATCCTGTCATGTGGCTTTGGTGGTAAGACTATCCATAGTGGTGCAGAAATAATGCAGCCTTAGTCACCTTACCTCTCTCCATGTAGTATGTTGGGTCCCACCAGTCAGAGGGTGAAACAAACAAATTAATAAGAAAAATTAAAAGCGCCAACAATGTATCTTACCGCACACATCTCGCTACTGCTCGGGAACACCGTCCAATTGATCCCTCTGTTCGCTCACGTACTATTTTAAGTGAATCCTTATTATAACATGCACACAAATTTTGGGCACTTGTATTCAACTTAAGTCAGTGTGCCACCGTATCTCGTATACTTACTACTCCCTCCGTCTAGGTGTAATAAGTCACGTTAGAAGGTGCAACGGGACCAAGGTGCGTGTGTGTGTGTGTGTGTTTAACACCATGTGTGTGCTAGAGAGAGCGATAGATCGACCTACTCCTACAGAGAGATGTTGTGTAGTGTACGATTTTAGCCGCGAGAGTCGGTGCATCCTCTCGTTTCCGAGCGTGTCCGGTAGGGACATGCGGATAGCTTCCATGCCCGTTCCTGACCAGCCTGGCGCACCCAAAGCCCCTCCATCGCCCGCACGCACTTCCTGCCCGAAACGGTCAGCGTTGCTCCAAAGAATCGATGTCGCATTCATTCCCGGGCAGAGCGGACGCGACCTCTCACTGGCGCAAGAGTGATGGTTGCTTCGTCCGTCCAACTTACTGCTGGGTCTATGTGATTTGACGGCTCATTGGTCTTTATTACTGAGGTGGTAGGACCACTGGATGTCCCGCTCTTTTGGCGAAAGGAGGTATACTACTACTACTAGATTACAATTTTCTCCATTCTTACAGCGGAGGCGTGCAAGAGCAGTGAAAACATGCAGGCTTAGTGATTACATGGCCCACCTCACACTATCACCGTGTGACACCTAACTCTTTACATAGTACTCCCACCGTTCCTAAATATTACTAGATGAGTCCCCGCGCGTTGGCGCGGAACAACGGTATATCTCTCTGCGCAAAATTATCGATTTCATAAAACAAAAAAACTCTATAACTGCATGACAAATGTGGTAGCCAAACTAAATAAACTCCCATCATCATTTAGATCATCCCACGTAAGGAAAAAAGATTAGCCAACTCCTACTGCATAATGGGATTTTATTTTTCTTTTTGACATGTTAATGGGACTTAAAAGCTCATTTGCATGCATGCTACCGGTGCATGCTTGCATGCAGACATGTTGATGTGATTTAAAACCCACTCACATGCATGTGTGTAACGCCCACGATGCGGCTATATCTCCCACGTGACGAAGCACGACTTAGAGGCATAACCGCATTATAAGCAATGTCGCAAGTGAGGTAATCTTCACACAACCCATGTAATACATAAGGGAAAAAGATACATAGTTGGCTTACAATTGCCACTTCACACAATACATGAATAAAGCATTACATCATCCGGATACAATCAAGGTCCGACTACGAAACCAAAATAAAACAAGACTACCCCAAATGCTACACAGATCCCCGATCGTCCCAACTGGGCTCCATTACCGATCAACTAGAAACGAAAAAACACAAAGAATGAGATCTTCATCGAGCTCCTCCTTGAGCTCGGTTGCGTCACCTGCACGATATCATCGACACCTGCAAGCTGGTTTTGGAAGTAACTGCGAGTCACGGGGACTCAGCAATCTCACACCCTCGCGATCAAGACTATTTAAGCTTATAGGAAGGGTAAAAGGTATGAGGTGGAGCTGCAGCAAGCATTAGCATATATGGTGGCTAACATACACAAAAGAGAGCGAGAAGAGAAGGCAAGGCATGGTCGAGAAACTATGATCAAGAAGTGATCCAATACTACTTACATCAAGCATAACTCCAACACCGTGTTCACTTCCCGAACTCCACCGGAAAGAGACCATCACGGTTACACACGCAGTTGATGCATTTTAATTAACATAAGTTTCAGGTTTTCTACAACCGGACATTAACAAATTCCCATCTGCCCATAACCGCGGGCACGGCTATTTAAAGTTGAAACCATGCAGGGGTGTCCCAACTTAGCCCATCACAAGCTCTCACAGTCAACGAAGGATATTCCTTCTCCCAAGACAACCCAATCAGACTCGGAATCTCGGTTACAAGACATTTCAACAATGGTAAAACAAGACCAGCAAAGCCACCCAGATGTGCCGACAAATCCTGATAGGAGCTGCACATATCTCATTCTCAGGGCACACCAGATTAGCCAGACGTCGGGTGGGCCAGCCCAGAGTTGCCCCTGGTAGCTCCGGACATCGCTCAGTTTGGACCAACACTTAGACAAGCACTGGCCCAGGGGGGTTAAAATAAAGATGGCCCTTGGGCTGGCCTAACCCAAGGGAAAAATAGGCTAGGTGGCGAATGGTAAAACCAATGTTGGGCCTTGCTGGAGGAGTTTTATTCAAGGCGAACTGTCAAGGGGTTCCCATTATAACCCAACCCTGTAAGGAACGCAAAATCCGGGAACATAACACTGATACGACGGAAACTAGGGCGGCAAGAGTGGAACAAAACACTAGGCATAAGGCCGAGCCTTCCACCCGTTACCAAGTATATAGATGCATTAATATAAAGAAGAGATATTGTGGTATCCCAACCAAATAACCATGTACCAAACATGGAACAAGCTCCAATCTTCACCTGCAACTAACAACACTATAAGAGGGGCTGAGCAAAGCGGTAACATAGCCAAACAACGGTTTTCTAGGACAAGGTGGGTTAGAGGTTTGACATGGTAATATGGGAGGCATGATAAAGCATGTGGTAGGTATCGCGGCATAGGCATAGCAATAGAGCGAGCAACTAGCAAGCAAAGATAGAAGTGATTTCGAGGGTATGGTCATCTTGCCTGAGATCCTGCAAGGAAGAAGAATGAGTCCATAAAGAAGACAAACAGGCGTAGCCAACGGATCCTCACAAACGCAACGTTACCGGATTACCAAGAAGAAGTACACCGGAAAGAAGCAAACAACATAGTAAACAACCACCACATAATCATGGCATAATGCACAACCAAGTATGATGCATGTCCGGTTTAATGAAACATGGCATGGAAAAATGCACAAACAACCCTATAAAATAGGTGGAGCTCAATATGCAACTCCGTTGCATATTGACGAAACACCACGTGACTTATTTAGTTCGATCTTGTTTATGTACCCAACAATATTAAATGTTTTTAAACATGTCAAGAGGGTGAAGAAAAATAAAACTACCTATCTAGGCAAGGTTAAATGAGGCCGGAACAACAAACAACAAGTCCGGGAACTCCTCATATGCATACCTGAGGTTTTGGTACTGTTCTGCCCTAAACAGAATTTTAGTGTTATTAAACATGCAAAGTAGAGCCACCATGTTAAACTAGGCATTTTCCACCCTATTTACATATAAAGTTTATTATATTCGAAGTTACGGTTATTTAGTTATGAATTAAAGCATTTTAACATGGCATAGGAGTAAATTTAACCAAATAGCAGTTTAAGCATTTCAAACATGGATAAAAGTGGCATATTATGAAACTACACAAAATTCTAGGCAAGTTTCATATTAAGTTTGTTTTAAACCGATGCATAGTTTGTGAGTTAATATATGCATGATCTAGAGGGACTTTTCTGTAAAATAGCAATCCTGTGGAAAAATGATTAAATCGCAGAACTAAAAAATATGTCATGGGCCGAATCCGTCTAGCCCAACAGAGAGGAGGGGCTAGATTTTGTGCTCACATTGGGCCTCAGCCCGAAAGTGGAAGCGCAGCGACCCGTTTGGGTGGGTTGACCGCCTAGTCAACCGATGTGGGCGCTTGCATCCGTGCCATTGCAGAGGCCGGCGGCATGGAGGAAGCAGAGCAGCGGCAGCTTGCAGGTGGCGACGCGAGATGGGGCTGGACGAATCCGGGCAGGAGGTTGTTACAGACGACGACGGCGGAGCTTGGCAGAGCCGACCATCCATGGCGGACCAAGGCATGAAGCAGGGCGGCGGCTCCAGGGACTCGGCGCGCGGCTGGAGAGGAGGTCGAGGCGCCATGGTAGGGGAACAGCATCGACGGCGGAACTTGGGGTTGCCGGCGTCGGGGACGGGGCCCTGACGGCGGCATCCGGCCGAGGACGGGCAATGGCGGCGGAGGAAGGCGACGACGGTTCCCTGCTGCGGCAGGTCACAGAGTGAGGTGTAAGGGGAGAGAGAGAGAAGAGGCCGGAGAGAAGAGAGGTAGGGTGCGGCGATGCCTGGTGGTGCTTGCTCCGGCGAGCTCTGTCGCAGAGGCGGCGGGGTCCAGTAGGTCAGGCGAGGAGAGGTGGTCATGGTGAGGACGAGATTGCGGCCTCGGACGCTCGCGGGTGCAGGGACGCGCGAAGCAGGTGATTGAAGGCGCCTGGAGGCTAGAGGCGACGCTGGTTGGGGATGAGTAGGCCCTCGAGGCAGAGGCGCACGAAGCTCGGGCGGCCGGCGACTTGATTCCGGTGATTCGGGCCTGATGAAGAGCTCCGACCCGAGGCCGCCACATGAGGGGGAAACGGGGACAAGGGATTGGTCAGGCGGGATGATTGCCTTGATCCGAAACTGGATCGAGCACTAGATAGGCGGGCGTAGGGATCGATGGAGGCAGGGGCTGGCGGATTGGATCGGGGAAATGAGGGGATCCCGAGGAAGAAAGGTAGGTGGGTGGCGGCGGCTTGGGAATGAGTGGTTGGATGGGACTGGATCCCTAGATTTTAGGGTTTTGTCTGGTTATATAGGTAGGGGATTAGATGTTAGGCTATTTGGTCCCTCCGATAAAAATCGGACGGTTCGAGAAGAAAAATATGTTAGGAAGTCCAATTAACAAAACGGAGACATTTTGTAGATGTTTGGGGATGATCCGGACCCAACGGTGACGACTGTCCGGGTCGGGTCCGGGACAGCTTTCGGGCGCGCGTGCGAGGAGGGCCGCGGGCTGACGAGAGAGGTTAGGTTGGACCTGGCGGTAGGTCATGGGCTGTGTAGACGGTCTCGAGCTGAGAGAAGATAAGAGAGGAAGGCCCGACGACTATTTTCGGAGACCAAAAACGTCCGATGTTAGACCGGCTATACTGCTGCTATAGTTAATTATTGGGGCGTCAAACGAACTCCGGTTGCGATGAAACTTGGCAGGCGGTCTACCTACACTATAACAATACCACATGCCAACTTTCAACCCATTCCGAGAACATTTTCTGGCCACTTATAAAATAATATTCGGATGTGCCGCGGGCACGTGCGAGTGTGTCTGGGCTCAGAACAGACAACAGACAGAACTGGGGGAACCCGGACGGATGCAAGTTTTGAAAACATGCAGATGCAATGCGGATGATGACATGACAAGATGCGACGCGCAAGCAAATGACAAGGCAACAACAGCGAATAACTGGAAGACACCTGGCGCAACGGTCTCGGGGCGTCACAACACTCCACCACTATGAGAGGTTCTCGTCCTGAGATCTAGAATGGCACCGGAGGGAAAAGCGGAAGAGAAAGAGATGAGGTAAAACTAAGTTGCTTCTTTGACAAACGAGAGAAACCAAGGAACCTTGAGAGGTTAAACCATTTTGAGAAAAGAAAACAACGGAGATGATCGAAGTTGAAAACACTCTGTTAGAAAAAATAACAAGGAACATTACGAGAACCTTGTAGGTTGAAAGACAAAAGACAAGGATTGCAATGGACAAGAAGTACATGCAAACACTCCGGTAGAACGAGATGCACAAGGAACGATAAGGATCAATTACGACAACACTCCAGTTGGAAATGAAAGGCATAGAATATGAACTTGGCAAAATGAAAGCACTTGGATGCGACTCCGGTTAGAAGAGGAATAATAGACACAACACTCCGGTTAAGTGAATAAGCATGAAAAGAACATGATCCTGATAAAACAAGAAGATGGGTTGAAGAGAGCAACATCACAATGCCTCCGGAACAAAAGTAAGAATGGAATGGAATGAACGAAGGGAACCAAGATCTTGAGAGAGCACGCTTACAACAAATGCTAGAACGGAGTTGTTGGAAAAAAAACCAACAACGAAAAGAATAAACTTGATATGGTCTTATGGAATACATCTCAAATTATGAGGTGACAACCTGCCACTCACGGGAAAAAGAATTGGATTGATATGACCAAGGAGACGAGAAAACTTATTTCATCGGCAGGATAAATGAAGAACTTGGATCATTTATAAGCACCATATATAGGAACAATCCTTAGGGAAAGCTTTAGGTGAAATATAGACCAAGATAACTCCAATGACGAGATTGATGGATTTAAAGTATCTCATTCTTGATAACTTGTGAATCATGAAATACGAAGGAAAATTATCAAAAATGACATAACACCACCTCAAAAGATAAGATAGAACGAATTGGACTTTGGGATGCAAGATGAATAATGCTTGAACTCCTCTGAAAAGAATCTTGATGAGCACTTCGAGAAGGAATTAAATCATTGGTGAACCATCATGTAGAACCTTCATGAAGAACTCCGGTAACAAAAAGATGATCAAACAAAAAGGAAAGAGAAGTTGAAAACACAAGGTGAAGCCTTGCGATGATTTAGATGAAGCTTTGTGACGATATAAAGTGGAAAAACTTGGAACTCCGGAAGAAAAGACAAAGCATCTCGATCCGAGATTGTGATATGATGAACCACTCTGGAAAGCAGGAAATTAAATCACTTGGATGAAGCAATAATATGAATTACGTTATGCGTATCCTTCACCAATTAGATTGATGATGAGCAAACGGATTTGGCATACTACTTATTCTCATTAAAAAGGATTAAGAGGGATATAGCATAAACTTGAGAAGGTCTTCAATGATCCACCGGTAGAATTTGGAAAACACGAATGCATTAATATGATAAATGAAGGAAGAAGAATCTTGAACGAACCACCGTAAGAATTGAAAATGAACAAAGTAAAGGGATGAGTCAATGGTAAGAATTAGAGAACGAATGAAGATACTTGAGATAATTTAGATGCAAATGAACGAAGAGATCCCGAACTGATTAGAGAAGACTTGAATGATGCACCGGTAAGATTTGAAGAATGAGAGATGAAAGCTGGAATGAATAATTCTGAGATGATGGGCTCCGGAGAATCAAACTCAAAAGACTCCTGAATTGCTCCTGATGGGTGAAAAGGATTCTCGCAATTGAAAACAATTATGAGAGGATGGCATGAAGCTAGAACCACGAGTCTTGAAGAGAATGGAGCAAGATATGGAGGAAAAATTCTTCTTCGGTCTTCAAATGTTGAGAAAGACGATGATAGACACCACCATGAATTGTTTAGACACTTCGGGAGAATCAAAAGCGAAGAGGTTGAGCCAACGATGAAATTTTTTGAAAGATCTTGGAGGAAGACATAGGACTGATGACAATTCATTCTTACATCAATCTTTGAAATGAATTTAGGATAGCTCCGGAAAAATTAGAAGAGTCAGGTAAGATCCTGGGAAAAGACCTATGGGTTAGGGCCCACTCAAAAGAAACACCGTAGAACGATTTAAAAGAGGGAATGCACCGGTTGAATTAAATGGCTTGAATGAGATAACAACCTTGAAATAGGTTGAACGGATCTTGAATGACAAGACGAGCCTTTTGAGATATCTTGAGTACTTTGGAACAAATGAATAGCGAGAAGTGAATTATTATGAGGTGCACCGGTATGAGAAGGCATTTGAAAAGAGGAAAGGATATGATCAACCAAGCTTGAATTGGTTCCACCAGAGAAGAAAGAGAATGAATAATGATGAACTTGAGGTTCCGTTAGGATCTTCATGAGAATCACCGGATAAGAACATTGAAGGAAAAGAATGGAGAGACTACACATCAATAAGATGGATACTCGATTAAGCAATCTGAGTCCTTGAAGAAAAAGGGTGGGAGGGTGGGAAAACAAAGACAACTTGGTGACGGATGAAGCAAACACCGTTGAGAAGAACTGATCATTGATCTTGCGGATGTTGAAATGATCGGATCCACTTGAAGAGAAACACACCGGCGAAAAGGATTGACATGACAATCTCGATTATCAAGAAGGATTAGTATTCACATAGGAGTATGAGAACACCACTTAGGAAAGGTATGGAATCAACTCTTGACTTCGAAGCAACTCGAATACCACAGCTCAAAAACAACACAAAGGATTGGCTTGTAGAATAAGCCAGAACAAACATATGATAGAGATTTCGTCCGAAGTTTTCGTGGTGGGGCCTATAGGGGCTCGATTGTACAACACCATCATGTACAAGGCAGTGCACATGACATATAAAGCGTCCCCGAGTCAGCATAGCCAAGGAATTTTAAGACACAACGAGACCACTATAAAACCAACCATGGATAGGCGGACCACTAGACGTCGAGCCCCAATCTCATATCATGCATCTATCGGAAAGATATCCTATGAGCTACTTGAATTCCCACTTATAAACTCCCGAAACTTTCCGGTTATGCAATCAGGTGTTGGGGATATAGGGGAAGCATAATATCTCACCCAAATCTATCAAAACCTACATCCAGCTCTATCCATCCTTCAACACATAACCAAGAAACCTTCGGAAATCATTTACCTCAACATACGAAAATCATCCGTTACACGAGTTCTGGCAATACTCCCGAACTCCCGCCCCAGTACTGGGTGGCATCAAGGTTATCTCACCAACAACTGCATAAAAGAGATTTTCGATGTCGGCGAAAACTCACGTATTCCAGACCTGTAACGATAAAATTGTGATGACAACACCTCGAAGCTGAACTCCCCAGGACACTGCCACAACCCCTAAATGTCAGGAGGCATCAAGAACAATTTTCTCATCACAAAACCATTGGAACGATTCCAAGATACCTGCGTGATCCTAAATTTTTTTAGTGAAATTTGAGAAGAGAAGAGTCAAAACTCTACGTCAGGAGGCCTCACCAGAGCGATGAAGGGACTGAGGAGTAAAAAGAATCCTACTCTCCGATATATATAATCTTAAAAGACTATAAAACATTTTTCTAGACTCAACAACGCCAGCGATTCGATCAAGCAGGGGGCTCCAAAAGTCGGGGAAGGCTCTGATTACCAGCTTGTAACGCCCGCGGTGCGGCTATATCTCCCACAGGTCGAAGCATGACTAAGAGGCATAACCGCATTGTAAGCAATGTCGCAAGTGAGGTAATCTTCACACAACCCATGTAATACATAAGGGAAAAAGATACATAGTTGGCTTACAATCGCCACTTCACACAATACATGAATAAAGCATTACATCATCCGGATACAATCAAGGTCCGACTATGAAACCAAAATAAAAGAAGACTACCCCAAATGCTACATAGATCCCCGATCGTCCCAACTGGGCTCCACTACTGATCAACTAGAAATGAAACAACACAAAGAAAGAGATCTTCATCGAGCTCCTCCTTGAGCTCGGTTGCGTCACCTACACGATATCATTGGCACCTGCAAGCTGGTTTTGGCAGTAACTGTGAGCCACGGGGACTCAGCAATCTCACACCCTCGCGATCAAGACTATTTAAGCTTATAGGAAGGGTAAAAGGTATGAGGTGGAGCTGCAGCAAGCACTAGCATATATGGTGGCTAACATACGCAAAAGAGAGAGAGAAGAGAAGGCAATGCACGGTCGAGAAACTATGATCAAGAAGTGATCCAAGACTACTTACGTCAAGCATAACTCCAACACCGTGTTCACTTCCCGAACTCCGCCGGAAAGAGACCATCACGGTTACACATGCGGTTGATGCATTTTAATTAAGATAAGTTTCAGGTTTTCTACAACCGGACATTAACAAATTCCCATCTGCCCATAACCGCGGGCACGGCTTTCGAAAGTTGAAACCCTGCAGGGGTGTTCCAACTTAGCCCATCACAAGCTCTCATGGTCAACGAAGGATATTCCTTCTCCCAAGACAACCCGATCAGACTCGGAATCCCGGTTACAAGACATTTCGACAATGGTAAAACAAGACCAGCAAAGCCACCCAGATGTGCCGACAAATCCCGATAGGAGCTGCACATATCTCATTCTCAGGGCACACCAGATGAGCCAGACGTCAGGTGGGCCAGCCCAGAGTTGCCCCTAGTAGCTTCAGACATTGCTTAGTTTGGACCAACACTTAGACAAGCACTGGCCCGGGGGGGGGGGGGGGGTTAAAATAAAGATGACCCTTGGGCTGGCCTAACCCAAGGGAAAAAGAGGCTAGGTGGCGAATGGTAAAACCAATGTTGGGCCTTGCTGGAGGAGTTTTATTCAAGGCGAACTGTCAAGGGGTTCCCATTATAACCCAACCCTGTAAGGAATGCAAAATCCAGGAACATAACACTGATATGACGGAAACTAGGGCGGCAAGAGTGGAACAAAACACCAGGCATAAGGCCGAGCCTTCCACCCTTTACCAAGTACATAGATGCATTAATATAAATAAGAGATATTGTGATATCCCAACCAAATAACCGTGTACCAAACATGGAACAAGCTCCAATCTTCACCTGCAACTAACAACACTATAAGAGGGGCTGAGCAAAGCGGTAACATAGCCAAACAACGGTTTGCTAGGACAAGGTGGGTTAGAGGTTTGACATGGTAATATGGGAGGCATGATAAAGCATGTGGTAGGTATCGCGGCATAGGCATAGCAATAGAGCGAGCAACTAGCAAGCAAAGATAGAAGTGATTTCTAGGGTATGGTCATCTTGCCTGAGATCCCGCAAGCAAGAAGAATGAGTCCATGAAGAAGACAAACGGGCGTAGCCAACGGATCCTCACAAACGCAACGTTATCGGATTACCGAGAAGAAGTACACCGGAAAGAAGCAAACAACATAGTAAACAACCACCACATAATCATGGCATGATGCACAACCAAGTATGATGCATGTCCGGTTTAATGAAACATGGCATGAAAAATGCACAAACAACCCTACAAATTAAGTGGAGCTCAATATGGAACTCCATTGCATATTGACGAAACACCACGTGACTTATTAATTCGATCTTGTTTATGTACCCAACAATATTAAATGTTGTTAAGCATGTCAAGAGGGTGCAGCAAAAGAAAACTACCTATCTAGGCAAGGTTAAATGAGGCCGGAACAACAAACAACAAGTCCGAAAACTCCTCATGTGCATATCTTAGGTTTTGGTATTGTTCTGCCCTAAACACAATTTTAGAGTAATTAAACATGCAAAGTAGAGCCACCATGTTAAACTAGGCATTTTCCACCCCAGTTACATATAAAGTTTATTAAATTCGGAGTTACGGTTATTTAGTTATGAATTAAAGCATTTTAACATGGCATATGAGTAAATTTAACCAAAAAATAGTTTAAGCATTTCAAAAATGGATAAAAGTGGCATATTATGAAACTACACAAAATTCTAGGCAAGTTTCCTATTAAGTTTGTTTTGAACCGATGCACGGTTTGTGAGTTAATATATGCATGATCTAGAGGGACTTTTCTGTAAAACAGCAATCCTGTGGAAAAATGATTAAATCGCAGAATGAAAAAAATATGTCATGGGCCGAATCCGTCTGGCCCAACAAAGAGGAGGGGCTGGATTTTATGCTCACATTAGGCCTCAGCCTGAAAGTGGAAGCGCAGCGACCCACTGGGTGGGTTGATCGCCTAGTCAATCGATGTGGGCGCTTGCATCCGCGCCATTGCAGAGGCCGGCGGCATGGAGGAAGAAGAGCAGCTACAGCTTGCAGGAGGCGACGCGAGACGGGGCTGGACGAATCCGGGTAGGAGGTTGTTCCAGACGACGGCGGTGGAGCTTGACAGAGCCGGCCATCCATGGCGGACCAAGGCAGGAAGCAGGGCGGCGGCTCCAGGGACTTGGCGCGCGGCTGGAGAGGAGGTCGAGGCGCCATGGTAGGGGAACGACATCGACGGTGGAACTTGGGGTTGCTGGCAGCGGGGACGGGGCCCTGACGGCGGGATCCGGCCGAGGAAGGGCCATGGCAGCGGAGGAAGGCAACGACGGTTCCCTGCTGCGGCAAGTCACAGAGAGAGGTGTAAGGGGAAGAGAGAGAGAAGAGGCCGGAGAGAAGAGAGGTAGGGTGCGGGCATGCCTGGTGGTGCTTGCTCCGGCGAGCTCTATCGCAGAGGCGGCGGGGTCCAGTAGGTCAGGCGAGGAGAGGTGGTCATGGTGAGGAGGAGATTGCAGCCTCGGACGCTCGCTGGTGCAGGGACGTGCGAAGCAGGTGATTGAAGGCGCGTGGAGGCCGGAGGCGACGCTGGTTGGGGATGAGTAGGCCCTCGAAGCAGAGGTGCATGAAGCTCGGGCGGCCGACGACTTGATTCCGGTGATTTGGGCCTGATGAAGAGCTCCGGGGCGAGGCCGCCACGTGAGGGGGAAACGGGGACGAGGGATTGGTCAGGCGGGGTGATTGCCTCGATCCGAAACTGGATCGAGCCCTAGATAGGCAGGCGTAGGGATCGATGGAGGCAGGGGCTGGCGGATTGGATTGGGGAAATGAGGGGATCCCAAGGAAGAAAGGTAGGTGGGTGGCGGCGGCTTGGGAATGAGTGGTTGGATGCGACAGGATCCCTAGAATTTAGGGTTTTGTCTGGTTATATAGGTAGGGGATTATATGTTAGGCTATTTGGTCCCTCCGATAAAAATCAAACGGTCCGAGAAGAAAAATATGTTAGAAGTCCAATTAACAAAACGGAGACGTTTTGTAGATGTTTGGGGATGATCTGGACCCAACGGTGACGACTGTCTGGGTCGGGTCCGGGACAGCTTTTGGGCGCGCGCGCGAGGAGGGCCGCGGGCTGACAAGAGAGGTTAGGTTGGACCTGGTGGTAGGTCGTGGGCTGTGTAGACGGTCTCGAGCTGAGAGAAGAGAAGAGAGGGAGGCCCGATGACTGTTTCCGGAGACCGAAATCGTCCGATGTTAGACCGGCTATACTACCGCTATAGTTAATCGTTGGGGCGTCAAATGAACTCCGATTGCGATGAAACTCGGCAGGCGGTCTACCTACACTATAAGAATACCACATGCCAACTTTCAACCCATTCCGAGAACATTTTCTGGCCACTTATAAAATAATATTCGGACGTGCCGCGGGCGCGGGCGAGTGTGTCTCGGCTCAGAACGGACAACAGACGGAACTGGGGGAACCCAGACAGATGCAAGTTTTGAAAACATGCAGATGCAATGCGGATGATGACATGACAAGATGCGACACGCAATCAAAGGACAAGGCAACAACAGCGAATAACTAGAAGACACTTGGCGCAACGGTCTCGGGGCGTCACAACACTCCACCACTATGAGAGGTTCTCGTCCTGAGATCTAGAATGGCACCGGAGGGAAAAGCGGAAGAGAAAGAGATGAGGTAAAACTAAGTTGCTTCTTTGACAAACGAGAGAAACCAAGGAACCTTGAGAGGTTAAACCATTTTGAGAAAAGAAAACAACGGAGATGATCGAAGTTGAAAACACTCTGTTAGAAAAAATAACAAGGAACATTACGAGAACCTTGTAGGTTGAAAGACAAAAGACAAGGATTGCAATGGACAAGAAGTACATGCAAACACTCCGGTATTTCTGCATGCTTGCATGTGGCTTAGTGCAGACCCTCTCAACGTCAAGATCAGACGGCTATTATGGACTGATTTACTTCATCTAACGGCTACATCAATTTTGATGATGTGGCTCAAGGAGAGGATAGAGAATTCCTAGTAGTGGGGGCTAGCTATTACTAGTAGATATAAGTCTTTGTAGAGATTCCACTACATACGGAACAAAATGAATGAATCTACACTTAAAATGCATCTATATACATCCGCATGTGGTTCATGGTGAATCTCTACAAAGACTTATATTTAGGAACGGAGGAAGTACTAGTATAGTACGTATTGTAATTTATCAGCGAGATAAATTTGTACAATGCTATGAAGCTTCCAGCTTCTGTTACATGTATCTTGCGTCCAAGGTTGCTCGTTGCAACATTTCATCAAATACAAAGGAGACTAACATGCATGCTATTGCATCTCAATGATAGACAGATCATAGCAAATATTTACTCCCTCCGTTCCAAAATAAGTTTCTCAACTTTGTGCAAACTTTAGTACAAAGTTGTACTACTACTACTAAAGTTGACACTTATTTTGGAACAGAGGCATCTAAAGAAAAAACGATCCACGCAGTCCCTAGCCCTTGAACCGTGAACCCTGACCAGGCTTCAATTTGCTGGCAACGTTCGAGCTTCCTAATAAATGAAGTTTGCAACCTTTTGACCATCAAATCATTTTGTGCAATTTCACCAAAATCGAGATGAGCATCCCTGTGGCAAAGAAATTGAACAAGCGTGATTAGAATAAGATTACTGGGACTAGTTGATGAGACATAAACTCATCACAAATACATCACGTAGAAGCCAGTAGAGGTATGTGCGGGGCAAAGAAGTAGAGAAATATCCACAGGGTGTGATGTGGGCAGCTGGAGCAGTGGTGGAAGCCGGCTGTAAAGGGAGTTGTACCTGAGGGACGTAGCTCAATCTTGAGGAGGGCGGCGGGAGGCGACAATTGCCCACGTCGCGGAAGTGAGCAAGGGACGAAGGCAACCTCACCGGCTTTGTGAGAGAGAATGACGGGGACCCCTGATCGGGACGTGCCGACAGTGGGTTTTCGCCGTCGGCGACGGCCACTGCATCTACACTAAGCATCCACCCCTTCCCCAAGCAGACGTGATTCGCTGGGATGTTAGAGATGTGGCCACAGTCGTTTTGTGCGAGAGAGTGTGAAGAGAGCAACCCCAGCAAGCAACCGTGTAGGCTGGCCCGTCCTGACTATGTATATAGTGGAGCGGTTTCCTTTTCTCTCCATATGAACCTATCATATTGCGTACGTGCCACTAAAGAAAAAAACTTTATTAACAAATGATGCGGAACCTACTACTCGTTCTCCTATAACCTTGCGCTTGGCATCTCCAAAATATTGACCTTGCGATTGGCTCTTCGCCTCTTCGGGAAGTCGAGCAATAATGGTAGTGCAGTATATATCGTTCTGGCTATATGAAACCGAATGAATTGATGCACGTCCACCACGTGGGCGAGGGTCGAGGGGTGAGGGAGAGTGCTACATACGGAGCAAAATGAGTGAATCTACACTCTAAAATATGTCTATATACATCAGTGTTTGGAGTATGTACTAGTAGTTCATATTGAAATCTACTAAAGGACATATATATTCCAAACAATATGACATAATCTCTATAACCAAGGTAGTAGGGACGAGGAGTAAACGGAGGGAGTAGTAAATTTTACTCCTCGTCCTGCGAGCCACCGCGCGCATGGGCGAGGGAGCGGGCGTAAGGCGTAGTAAGCAAGCTTCACCTCATCCTGCGAGCCACCGCGCCCGTGGGCGGGGGAGACGGCGTACTAAGCAAGCTTCTCCTCGTTCTGCGAGTTGACGGGACACATCAAAAGTACTCCAGTGTATAGAGCCTTGCCTCTAAGGTAGGCCCCACATGGTTTGCCTCTTTTTTTTACGCAATTTGTTTGTTCACCCGTGGTAGACGATCCTCCCTCCACCAAGTGGACAACCAGTACACGTGCCAAATTACCACGTGGGCTGCCTTTTTCGTACAGAAATGAGCTCCACCGTGTACCCGCACGGGTGTGGTTGGGAAAGAGACGGGAGTACGTGCGCCGTGCATGCACCTCTTCTCTTCATGCACGTCCCCCACCTACGTGGGTGTGCGTGAGAGATACAATCCGCGTTCATGAGTGTTTTTTGTTTTGGGGTGGGGGTGGGGTGGGGGCTTGATTTCGTGAATTATTTGTGGGAATATGTGTCGATGACATCTCAAACAAAATTTTGCATACGATGTGTGTGAAATGGAGGCCTATCCATATCATACATAGAGGGTCGGGCAATCCACGAGAAGAGAGGGAGGGGTCATATCGATAGAGTCGAAGAGAGGATCAAGTGGGTGGGTGCGAGATCGATGAAGAGAGCCATCGAAATTGTGTGTGTGTACAAGTCAAAGATATAGGGCGACTGGCCTACCAGAACATTAGAGGGCACACATCAAGTTTGTGTGTGGCAGGGAGATATGACTTGAGCGCTTGATGTATCGGTGTGTGTGGTGGGAGGGGGTGGTGGGAGGGGTGGGCAGAGGCCTAACTATAGAGGTAGAATGACTCGTATATGTGTTGAGAAGGAGAGACCTAGCTATGTCTTGAGGGAGATCGCTTGACATCCATACATAACTGAAGGACGGGAAATATGATGGGAGAGAGAGAGAGAGGAGAGAATGAGGGAGGGAGACGGAGGGAGAGGGGTAGAGTGCTGGATGGGTGATGGAGTTGCTTCTCGAAGATGGTTGGAACTGCAATGTTATCAATAAGAGTGGGGACGTGTTTCTGTGTGTGCCTAAGCGTGATAGATTAGTCGGGACGCATCCATGGATGATGAAGGGAAACCATGTGTTTGGTAAGCAAACCTAACTAGATCGGTAGATCAATTGTCGTTTGTCGGAGGAAGGGAGAGACATAACTAATGAGGTAGATCGATTGACGTGTGGGTAAAAATGAGTTATAAGCACCTAGCTAGCTATATGTATAGAGAGAGATCTGTCGGCGTTCTGGGAACGGGGGTCCCGAGACATGCCTGCCTGCGGCCTGCGGTGTGGCTCAAAGGGGGGCCCAGCACGGCCCATCTTCATCAACACAGACCCAAGACCCTCGCGAGGGGCCAAGCCTCACGGGGCGGACGACACGGAGCTTCCTCAGGCACGGCCACATCAGGCTGGCTCGTGAGGAGACGGAGAAATCAAGGCGGGGTACCTCACGAGGTGCCCGTGACGCAAGCCATGACGACCAAGGGCGCCAGGCGGGCGCCAGCCCGCGCAGTGTCCTCCTTTCCCCTTTGGTGCAAAGGGGGCAAGCGCAGTCGCGGAGTACCGAGGAATCAGGCAAAGGTTGCCATTTCTGTGCAACAAGACCAAGACCAGGAGGACTGCAAGATGGAGGTCATCGTGGAGCCCAAGACGGCGTCACCACCAGAGCTTTGTGCAGAGGAGGACCAACTTTAGTCAGGATAAGTGTACCAGATGTTCCCCTTTAAAATGGCCAATTGTTGGCGCCCTTCCCGCTCAATATTTGGGAAGAGGCCCAGGGCCTTTGCCTATAAATAGGACTAACCACCCACAGGGTGAAAGGACCGGAAATCAGAGAGAAGGAGATCGAGATCGAGGATCCAGAATGGGCCAACCCAGAAACTAGCCAGGGTCGCAATCGAGAAGAGAGAGAGAGAAGGGTGACTGAACTCCTCCTAGCAGTTCGTCCCCCCCCCACCCAAGAACAGACCCTCGCGAGGCTGTTCTTCCTTGTATTGTTCATCATCATCAGCCCAAGAGGCAATCCACCACACCACACACTGGAGTAGGGTATTACATCACAACGGTGGCCCGAACCAGTATAAATCCTGTGTTTCTTGTGCTGCTCTTTCCTTAGCTTAGATCTTAGCGAGGCGGAGGGGTGCAGGTAGGTAGGAGGCGAAATCTCCACGCGCACCCCAGTGTTCGAACCTCAAGGGTCTGCCGGAACCCGAAATCCGACATTTGGCGTGCCAGGTAGGGGTGCGCCAGAATTCGTCTTGCACCACCCCGTTCTCCTCCGACCATCGCGCCCATGTCTGACGCTTGTCGGGCCCACTCCGAGCGTCGGGCCGCTCTCGCTTCCCACGTCGTCCAGACGGCTCCTGTCGGCGGGCGTCCTCGCCGTTCCCCGTCACCTGCCGTCAACGCCTCCACCGGCCCGGCGGGGGACGAGCAGCAAGCATCGTCTCAGCATCCGTCAGTGCGGCAAGACGGCCGCTCTGCTACTCCCTCGCTCACCCCAGCTGGTTCTTCGTCCCGCGCGATTCGTGCACCCATGGAGGCTCGAGCTGCGCTCATCGCGGAAAATGAGCTCCTGCGCTACCGTCCCGTCGACGACGTCTACGAAGAATGGCTTGACTGCATCGCCGAGCTCGTCCGCGCCGCAGGGGGCTCTCCTGCGCTGTCCATTCCGCTGCACCGCACCCCGCCCCGCGCGGGCGACGGGGCTCCGGCGGCGCCTCGGCCGCCTCCTCCTCAAGAAGGCGCCATGGCTCCAAGGCGCGTGGCCCCTAGGCGGAACCCGCTCCGTCAGGTGCCAGCGCGGCAAGAGCAGAGCTGCCAAGAAGTCCCTCGCCCGCAAGAAGCTGCCCGGGCGCTCCCTGCTCCAGCACGTCGCGACCATGCTCCTGCTCCCGCACGTCAAGACCCCGCGCTGCTCCCAGCTGCAGCGCGTGGGGACATGCAAGACCAAGCTCTCCGTCACCCAAGGCTTCCCATGGCCACAACAAGCTGCCGTGCCTTCATCACCGAGCTACGCAGCGTCGCATGGCCCGACAAGTTCAAACCAGACCTGCCTCCTCGTTACGACGGCATGGCCGACCCTGCGGAGTTCCTCCAGCTCTATGAGCTAGGCATCGAAGCTGCCAACGGAGACGAGAAGGTCATGCCGAACTGGTTTCCCATGGCACTCAAGGACGGGGCCCGCACCTGGCTCCTGAACCTGGCCCCAGGCACGATCTCCTCCTGGGACGAGATGCGCACCCGCTTCATCGCCAACTTCCAAGGTACTCGCGACCGGCCACCCGCCGTGAGCGACATGTGCTGCATTAAGCAACAACCCGGGGAGACCCTGCAGAAGTACATTCAGCGCTTCAAGAACGCATGCCTCAAGATTCCCAAGGTGACCGAGGAGGCCCTCAACTCAGCCTTCTCCGACGGCGAGCGCGATGACAAGATGAAGGAGGAGCTGGCGATGCATGAAGACCTGTGCACTTCTGTCACATCCCTAGTCTGGTATGACCTAGACTAGCTAGTCATTTGTGCATCATGTTTAAATTTTCATTTAAATTTGAATTGAGGATTGGTGGAACCCTCAGAATCATTTTGAAAATGACCCAAATAAAAATTTCTCCAAAAGGGTCCAAGAAAATGCTCATGTTGCTCTCTGAAAAATCAAACCAATATTTTTAGGAGCTCATGGATATTTATTTTGGCCATTTGGATTAATCGATAAATATTTGCATTGGAAATATATTAGTTATATATATTAAATATGTCCAAAAATTATGCCTTATAAAGGAGCTCTGGAATAATATATCTAGCTCCTGCAAAAATTGGCATAAGGTAATAAATGATTTAATATTTTAATTAAATCAAAACAAATGTCAGAAAATAGAAAACAAAATAAAAGAGGGAGAAACTTACCTGGGCCCCTCCTGTGCAGCCCTGGCCGGCCCAGCCAGCAGGCGGCCCAGCCCCTGGCCTCCTCTGTCGTCTTCGTCCTCGACAGAGGGAGGGGAGCGTGCCCGGCGCGCGCGCGCCACCGCCACGCCACCAGCCTCCCTGCTTGCCTGGCGCCCTCTCGTCGCCCTGGAACGCCCGGACGACGCCACGCAGCCGACCCCGTCCTCTTCCACTCTCTCTCGCTCTCCCTCTCCTGCTCTCTCTCCCGCACCCGAAGCACTGCCGCCGCCGCAGCTCACCACCGACGCGCTCCCCGCCGTCCCCTCGCCCTCCGTAGAGTCCCGAGCTCCGCCGCGACCCCCTCCCTCCTCACCGAGCCACGCACTCCGGACGGCTCCATCGTCGCCCCCGTCGTCTTCAGTCGGCGCCCGAGATCGCCGTCGATCGCTCCGGCCGCACCAAGCTTCCCCGAGCCCGGACGCCCGCTGGATCCGCGGTGAGCTCCCCGTTCCCCTCTCTTCTCCCCTCGTTTCCGCGCCGTAGCCCGTTCCCCACCACGGCCGAAGCCTCGCCGCCGCATGTCCTCGCCGTCTCGGCCCGCCGCCGCACCAGCCGAGCTCCGTTGCACTCAGTGCCACCGAGGGTGCCGCGACCCCTCAGCCTCCCGTGCCCCGCAGCCCGTTCCGCTCGAAGCCGAGCTCCGGCCGCCGCCGCGAGCTTTGCTCCGGCGAGCTCCGGCCTCCCCAGCTCCTCCCACCTGCTCCTCCAGATGCGCGAGAGCCCGGGCTACACCCGGTGCTCTCCGAACGCCGTCCCCGTGGCCGGTTATCGCGGACGCCGCCGCGTCCAGAGGTCGCCGCGATGACCTCGCCGGCCTGACGGGTGGGCCCCGTCGGCCAGGTGATTAGCTTAGTGCTAATCACCGTTAACTAACCCCCTGACACTGACAGTGGGCCCCAGCGCCACTAACTTTTAATTAGGATTAAATTAAACCCATGTTTTAACCCCCTGTCACTGACGTGTGGACCCCAACACGTCAGGTTTGACCCCAGTCAGCCGCAGTTACTGCTGACGTCATGCTGACGTCATGCTGGCGCAATAATATGATTTCTGGATTAAATTAAATCAGGAAATTCCAGAAATTGTTTTAAACTTCAAAAATTCATAGAAATTCAACCGTAGCTCAAATTGAAATGATTTTATATGAAAAATTATCAGAAAAATGCAATCTTTCCATATGTACTAGTTTCATGCATGACAAACCAACTTATACATGCTGAATATGAGAAAACACATTTATGGCATATATAGGAGCTTATCTTGGAGATGCATTTGAACCTTGGTTCAAATGGATTTCAACCAAATGGATACTTGTTGCATTAGCTCAAACAACCTCACATCCTCATGCCATGTTCATGCATCATATTGGTTGCATATGTTTGTGTATTGATTGCCGACACTGTTCCTTCTCGATAGGTCCTGCTCCGGAGTCTGTTCCCGAGTGCCTGTCTATGAAGCAGTGCCTTCCTTGTTGATCTACCAGGCAAGCAAACCCCCTTGTTCATTTCGATAAAACCCTACTCTCTCGCTCCTACTCTCAGTTATTGCATTAGGACAACAACGATTCATCTGCTACTTTGTGCTGCGGTAGTTGAACCCATTCCTCTGCATGACCTGTCATTGCCACAATAAATAGTTGAAACCCACTAGCATGTGTAGGAGTTGATTGAGCCATGTTGTGTTCTACATGCTATGGCCTGCTATTGCTTAGAGTTGTGTCAGGTCTGGTTCATTGGGAATGAATTGGAGTGTTTACGATATGTTCTGATGCTGAGAGTGAAGTGTGTGAACACGATTTGGTAAAGGTAGGCGGTGAGAGGGCCATGTAGGAGTACATGGTGGTTGTCTCACTAGAACGTCCTTAAGCACTGAGTTCTATGTATGTTGTCCAATGACTCGATACTACCACACATTGGGTTCCGGTAACTCGACCCCTCTCGACTTATTAACCAACTTGGTCTCTGTCCAGGAGTCGCAACTAGTTTCTGGTGTTTGTAGGTAGTGCTATTTTTCTACCAAGTGGCACCCGGCAGGGTGGGCTTGGGACAGACTAGGCACACGTGGCCTGGTGTACCGAGTGGCACCCGGATGGTGGGCTCGGGAACCCTGCACACATCGTTTGGGGCCATGAGCGACACCCCGGCCGGATCTCCTTGCGGATGGAACCCGAATAGGTGATAAACCTGGGCTAGAGTCTTGTGTGGTTAGTCAGGTCGTGGCCGACACCCTCGCCAGGCTTCCGCTTGAAGGTTGCCGAGATACATGACGTGTACATGGCGGTAAGTGGCGAGAGCGTGTGTGAAGAAGTACACCCCTGCAGGGTTAACATGATCTATTCGAATAGCCGGGTCCGCGGTTATGGACTTCTTGGATGCTTACATGGTACATAGACAACTTGAAGTGGATACTCTAAAATGCTCAAGACAAGTGTGAGTGCTATGGATGGCCTTCTCGTAGGGAGACGAGGATGAATCCATAGTAGTGTATTGTGTGGTGATTAGTGGACTCGTGTACGTTGTCTCACCTCAAGAGTTTCTGGTAGTCGTAGAACAGGATAGCCACAGAGTCAAAGCTGGCTTGCTGCAACTAAACCCCACATTACTCTCTTGATCCAAATGCATGTACGATAGGATCTGATGTAAGTCTTGCTGAGTACCTTTGTACTCATGTTGCTTTATTTATGTTTTTGCAGCGGAGACTTCGGTCTTAGTAGTGTTCTCGTGGACTTCGACTAGTAGCTTGTACCTCAGCTACGATCTTGATCGGACGTTGTAGATAGTCAGGCTTTCAGCCTTTTTCATTTATAGATGTCTGTACTCAGACATGTAATGCTTCCGTTTGTTGCTTGATTGCTCTGAATGTTGGGTCATGTGACCCCTGGTTGTAATATTGCTATGATGGCTCTTCTGAGCCTTTATCTATATGAGTTGTTGGGTTATGCTGTGATGCCATGTTGTACAGCACATACTTGCATGTTATGCGTACGTGTAATGTGTATTGCTATGTGTGGGATCTGACTATCTAGTTGTTTATCCTTAGTAGTCTCTCTTACCGGGAAATGTCTCCTAGTGCTTCCACTGAGCCCTGGTAGCTTGCTACTGCTCCGGAACACTTAGGCTGGCCGGCATGTGTCCTTCTTCGATCATGTGTCTGTCCCTTCGGGGAAATGTCACGCGATGAATACCGAAGTCCTGTTAGCCCGCTACAGCCCGGTTCACCGGAGTCCTGTTAGCCCAGTGCTACAGCCTGGATTCACTCGCTGATGACCGACACGTTCAATGCTGGGTCATGGATGCCTGTCCTTGTAAGTTAGTGCCACTTTGGGTTTATGACTAGCCATGTCAGCCCGGGCTCTTTATCATATGGATGCTAGCGACACCATCGTATACGTGTGCCAAAAGGCGCAAACGGTCCCGGGCAAAGGTAAGGCGACACCGTGGGGATACCGTGCGTGAGGCCGCAAAGTGATATGAGGTGTTACATGCTAGATCGATGTGGCATTGAGTCGGGGTCCTGACAGTGTTGGTATCAGAGCCTGACTGTCTGTAGGATTACCAAGCCAAACTGGTCGAAGTTGAGTCTAGAAAATCTTTAGTTATGTAAGGGAATTGATTGTGGGTTGGAACGTAAGGCTCTTTTTACTCCTTATACCTCATGGCCTTCTGATCTGAGTCGTCCTATCTTTCCTACGGGGTTAAGGAACTAGGCTTTCTCTTCCGTCTATCAGGATCACGTGTTACTACTCCGTAGTCCCATAGGATTGGTTGATCAGAGTCATACCCCAGTTTTGAGTATTTCCGGTGTAGTCTGTTTAGTATGATCTCAGAACCTTGAGTAATGTTGATGAGTATGTTACTACCCCATTTTTAGTAGGATGTCTCATTCTGAGCATTTTACTGCCGTTATGCTGCCGGAATTTCCCTAGGAGTTCGAGAGATACTAATTCCTTGTCCTACATTCTACAGTCTATAGTTGTTGCTGGCTCCGTCCCTGGTTTCGTTTCTCAGGATGTCATCAAGTTCTATTGTTCGTAGCCAGAACCATGAAGATGGTAGGGATGAGGATCCTACCGACCCGCCTTCGTTGACAGAGTTCATGTTAGAAATGGAGAGGAACAAGCGTGAGTCTAACCGTTTGTTGGCACGTATCGAGGAGAACACCGCACATCAGTTCAAAGGATCTGTGACCATTCATGACTTTATCCGCTTGCACCCACCCACCTTTCATCATTCCATCGAGCCACTCGATGCAGATGACTGGCTCCGTAGCATCACCCATAAGCTGCGTTCCGCGAACGTAGCTGAAGATGACAAGGTCACTTATGCCACATACCACCTGGAAGGTCCTGCTAGTCTTTGGTGGCAGAACTATGAGGCTATGCTTCCAGCTGGCCAGATTCCTACCTGGAGAGATTTCACTGAGGCTTTTCGGGAGCATCACATTCCTGAGGCCCTCCTTGATCGCAAGAGAGAAGAGTTCTGTAGTTTCACCCAGAATAAGATGGCTGTTGATGCTTATAGCAGAGAGTTCGAGAACCTTGCTCGCTATGCTACAGAAGAAGTGTCCACGGACGCCAAGAAGCAGGCTAGGTTCCGGAAGGGTCTCAACCCCAAGTTACGTCATGATCTCCACCTGCATCATTGTGATACATTCCAAGCCCTTGTGAACAAGGCCATTAATGCAGAGACAGCTCAGCTCACTTACGAGGAGTCTCGTAAGCACACATGTGATTTGGGATCTTCCTCCGGTTCTAGTTCTCAGAAGCGCCGGATTTGGGTTCCAAACTCCGCTCTTCCTTCCGGTTATGCACCGAGGCTATCCCATGTGGTGCCTTCCCCAGCTCAGTCATATGTTCCACCCAGGCCTACTGATAGACCGCTTGTCAATGCGGGTCCACGTCTAACCTCAGGGACTTGCTTCACATGCGGGAAGCCAGGACACTATGCACGTGACTGCTCTCAGACTAGTTATGCTCCACCCCAGCCCGAGAAGACTGTTGGCTGTGTTAAGCCGCCGAGTAAGACGATCAAAGCCAAGCCAGTTCACACTGAATGTGGACGTGTGCATCACGTCTCAGCTAAAGACGCTCATGATGATCCGGATGTCGTTCTTGGTACACTCCTTGTCAATTGTCACCCAGCATCAGTTCTATTCGATACTGGAGCATCTCACTCCTTCATTTCTGAAGGCTATGCTCGTTTGCACGACATATCATTTTGTGATATGCCAACTCCGCTTGAAATCCAAACCCCAGGGTCTAGATGGCAAACCACCAGAATCAGCTATGGTAATGAAATCCTTGTTGACAGACTTGTATTCCTTGCCTCACTTGTAGCCCTCAAGTCCTCAGATATTAACATCATCTTGGGTATGGACTGGATGACAGCTCATCATGCCAAGATTGATTGTTACACCAGATCTGTTCAGCTTACACACCCATCTGGCAAGATAGTCACTATCTCCACTAGAGTTGCAAAGCGTCAGCTCTATTCCCTTAATGCCAGCCCTCTTCCGGACCTTGAAGATATCCCGGTAGTCCGTGACTTCCCGGATGTCTTTCTAGAGGAACTGCCAGGTGTTCCACCTGACAGAGATGTAGAGTTCGTCATAGATCTTATCCCAGGAACTACTCCAATCTCTAGGAGACCCTACAAGATGGCACCCTTAGAACTAGCCGAGCTTAAGAAACAACTTGATGAGTCCTTGCAAAAGGGTTTCATCCGTCCTAGTTCTTCTCCTTGGGCTTGCCCCGTCCTCTTCGTCAAGAAGAAGGATGGAACGGACCGGATGGTTGTAGATTATCGTCCCGTTAATTTGGTCACGATAAAGAACAAATATCCGCTCCCCAGGATCAACGATCTATATGATCAGCTCACTGGATCCTCAGTCTTCTCCAAGATGGATTTGAGGTTAGGTTACCACCAAATCAAGATCAGAAACGGGGACATCCCTAAAACGGCTTTTGTCACTCGTTATGGCCAGTACGAGTACACCGTTATGTCCTTTGGCCTAACCAACGCCCCAGCCACTTTCTCCCGCTTGATGAACTCGATCTTCATGGAGTACTTAGATAAGTTCGTCGTGGTTTACCTCGATGATATTCTTATTTACTCGAAGAACGAGGAAGAGCATGCCGAACATCTTAGACTTGTGTTAGAAAAACTTAGAGAGCACCGCCTTTATGCCAAGTTCTCTAAGTGTGAATTTTGGTTGCCAGAAGTGACCTACCTAGGCCACGTAATCTCTGGTAAGGGCATTGCTATCAATCCCGAGAGAGTTCAGGCTGTCCTCGATTGGACTCCACCTGAAACCGTTAAACAAGTTAGGAGTTTCCTTGGTCTAGCCAGCTATTGTCGCCGCTTTGTTGAAAATTTCTCCAAAGTAGCCAAACCCCTCACGGAACTTCTCAAGAAAGATAAAAAGTTCGAGTGGTCCCCACAGTGTGAGTACAGTTTTCAGGAACTGAAAAGACGCCTGACTTCTGCTCCCATACTTGTGCCACCGGATTTCACTAAAGACTTTATTATCTACTGCGACGCCTCACGACAGGGACTAGGTTGCATTCTTATGCAGGATCGTCATGTGATTGCCTATGCATCTCGACAGTTGCATCCACATGAGGAGAATTATCCTACACATGATCTAGAGCTTACAGCCGTAGTCTATGCACTCAAGACCTGGCGACATTACCTCCTTGGTAAACGTTGCGAGATCTACACCGATCACCAGAGTCTCAAGTATATCTTCACCCAACCAGATCTGAACCTTAGGCAACGACGTTGGTTGGAGTTGATCACAGATTATGATCTAGGGATTACCTACACCCCAGGCAAAGCTAATGTCATGGCTGATGCTCTAAGCCGTAAATCCTATTGCAACAATCTCATGTTGCACCAAGGCCAACCACTTCTCCATGAGGAATTCTGTAAGCTTAATCTTCACATTGCTCCTCACGGATTCCTTTCTACCTTGGTGGCGAAACCTACCCTTGTGGATCTTATCATAGAAGCCCAGAAGCATGATACGGGGATTACCCGGATCAAGAGAAACATTGCCAAGGGTATTGCTGGTAGTTTCTCTATAGATGATCGAGGTGTTGTTTTCTTTGGGAACCGCCTGGTGGTCCCCAAGAAGCAACATCTTCGACAATTGATTCTCAAGGAGGCGCATGAATCTCCTCTCACAATTCATCCCGGTAGCACTAAGATGTATCAGGACCTACGCCAGAAGTTCTGGTGGACTAGGATGAAGAGAGAAATCGCTGAGTTCATTGCTAAATGTGACGTTTGTCGTCGCGTTAAGGCAGAGCATCAGAGACCTGCTGGCACCCTTCAGCCTTTAGCTATTCCTGAATGGAAATGGGATAAAGTTGGTATGGACTTCATCACCGGCTTTCCCGGGACCAAGAGAGGGAATAATGCTATCTTCATAGTCGTTGATCGTCTTTCCAAAGTGGCTCACTTCCTACCTCTTCGAGAGAGTATCACTGCTAGTCAGCTCGCTGACTTATATATTTCTCGAATAGTATCACTTCATGGTGTTCCACTAGAGATCAATTCAGACCGTGGCAGTCTTTTCACTTCTCATTTCTGGGAGAGTTTCCAAACTGCCATGGGAACCCATCTTTCCTTCAGTACCGCTTTCCACCCTCGGTCGAGTGGTCAGGTGGAACGGGTCAATCAAATTCTCGAAGACATGCTTAGAGCTTGTGTTATCTCATTCGGTATGGATTGGGAGAAATGTCTTCCTTTTGCCGAGTTTGCTTATAACAATAGCTATCAATCCAGCCTCAAGAAAGCTCCTTTTGAAGTTCTCTATGGACGAAGATGTCGAACACCTTTGAACTGGTCAGAAACCGGTGAAAGACAATTCTTTGGACCGGACATGATCCAGGAGGCAGAAGAGCAAGTTCGCATCATTCGTGAGAATTTGAAAACAGCCCAATCTCGTCAAAAGAGTCAGTATGATCGTCATCATAAGGATATGACTTATGAAGTTGGCGACCAAGCTTACCTTCGGGTTACTCCCTTGAAGGGTACCCATCGTTTCGGTATCAAGGGCAAGTTGGCTCCTCGTTACATTGGTCCCTTTCGCATTCTCGCTAAACGAGGAGAGGTTGCCTACCAGTTGGAACTACCCCCACATCTTTCTCGAGTTCATGATGTCTTCCACGTCTCTCAACTCAGGTGTTGCTTCTCGGATCCTATCCGCGGAGTGGACCACGAAACGCTTGATCTCCAAGATAACCTCACATACCGAGAGTACCCGGTTCGCATTCTTGATCAAGCCGAGCGTGTTACCCGACGTCAGAACATCAAGTTTCTCAAAGTTCAGTGGTCTCGTCATTCCGAGAGAGAAGCTACTTGGGAGCGAGAAGATCGTCTTCGACTGGAGTACCCCACTTTCTTTCCGTCGACCCCTGAATCTCGGGACGAGATTCTTTCAAGTGGGGGCGAGTTGTCACATCCCTAGTCTGGTATGACCTAGACTAGCTAGTCATTTGTGCATCATGTTTAAATTTTCATTTAAATTTGAATTGAGTATTGGTGGAACCCTCAGAATCATTTTGAAAATGACCCAAATAAAAATTTCTCCAAAAGGGTCCAAGAAAATGCTCATGTTGCTCTCTGAAAATATTGGACAGAGATAAAAATCAAACCAATATTTTTAGGAGCTCACGGATATTTATTTTGGCCATTTGGAATTAATGCATAAATATTTGCATTGGAAATATATTAATATATGTCCAAAAATTATGCCACCTGTTGGGGAGCTCTGGAATAATATATCTAGCTCCTGCAAAAATTGGCATAAGGTAATAAAATGATTTAATATTTTAATTAAATCAAAACAAATGTCAGAAAAATAGAAAACAAAAATAAAGAGGAGAAACTTACCTGCGGCCCAGCTCCTGTGCGGCCTGGCCGGCCCAGCAGCCAGCGCCGGCCCAGCCCACTGGCCTCCTCTGTCGTCTTCGTCCTCGACAAAGGGAGGGGAGCGTGCCCGGCGCGCGCGCGCGCCACCGCGCCACGCCACCAGCCTCCCTGCTTGCCTGGCGCCCTTCTCGTCGCCCTGGACGCCCTGGAACGTCGCCACGCGCCGCCCCGGTCCTCTTCCACTCTCTCTCGCTCTCCCTCCTCCCCTGGACATCTCCCTCTCCCCGCACCCGAAGCACTGCCGCCGCCGCAGCTCACCACCGACGCGCTCCCCGCCGTCCCCTCGCCCCTCCGTAGAGTCCACGAGCTCCGCCACGACCCCCTCCACCTCCTCGTCGAGCCACGCACCTCCGGACGGCCTCCATCGTCGCCACCCTCGTCGTCTTCATCGTCGGCTGCCCGAGATTGCCGACGACGCTCCGGCCGCACCAGTGCTTCCCCGAGCCCGTTGATGCCTTCGCTGGATCCACCGTGAGCTTCTTCCCGTTTCCCCTCTCTTCTTCCCTTTGTTCCCGCGCCGTAGCCCCGTTCCCCACCATGGCCGAAGCCATCGCCGCCGTAGCTCCTCGCCGTCGTGGCCACAGCCGCCGCAGGCTGCAGCCGAGCTCGCCGTTGCACTCAGTGCACTCTGGCGAGTCGCGCGGACCCGCTCGCAGCCTCCCTAGTGCCCCGCAGCCCGTTCCCGATCGAAGCCGAGCTCCGGCCACCGCCGCGAGCTTTGCTCCGGCGAGCTCCGGCCTCCCCAGCTCCTCCCACCTGCCCCTCCAGATGCGCGAGAGCCCGGGCTACGCCCCGGTGCTCTCCGACGCCGTCCCCGTGGCCGGTATCGCGGACGCCGCCGCGTCCAGAGGTCGCCGCCAATGACCTCGCCGGCCTGACGGGTGGGCCCCGTCGGCCAGGTGATTAGCTTAGTGCTAATCACCATTAACTAACCCCCCCTGACACTGACAGTGGGCCCCAGCGCCACTAACTTTTAATTAGGATTAAATTAAACCCATGTTTAACCCCATGTCACTGACGTGTGGACCCCACACGTCAGGTTTGACCCCAGTCAGCCGCAGTTGACTGCTGACGTCATGCTGACGTCATGCTGGCGCAATAATATGATTTCTGGATTTAAATTAAATCAGGAAATTCCAGAAATTGTTTTAAACTTCAAAAATTCATAGAAATTCAACCGTAGCTCAGATTGAAATGATTTATATATGAAAAATTATCAGAAAAATGCAATCTTTCCATCTGTACTAGTTTCATGCATGACAAACCAACTTATACATGCTGAATATGAGAAAACACATTATGGCATATATAGGAGCTTATCTTGGAGATGCATTTGAACCTTTGGTTCAAATGGATTTCAACCAAATGGATACTTGTTGCATTAGCTCAAACAACCTCACATCCTCATGCCATGTTCATGCATCATATTGTTGCATATGTTTGTGTATTGATTGCCGACACTGTTCCTTCTCGATAGGTCCTGCTCCGGAGTCTGTTCCCGAGTGCCTGTCTATGAAGCAGTGCCTTCCTTGTTGATCTACCAGGCAAGCAAACCCCCTTGTTCATTTCGATAAAACCCTACTCTCTCGCTCCTGCTCTCAGTTATTGCATTAGGACAACAACGATTCATCTGCTACTTTGTGCTGCGGTAGTTGAACCCATTCCTCTGCATGACCTGTCATTGCCACAGTAAATAGTTGAAACCCACTAGCATGTGTAGGAGTTGATTGAGCCATGTTGTGTTCCTACCATGCTATGCCTGCTATTGCTTAGAGTTGTGTCAGGTCTGGTTCATTGGGAATGAATTGGAGTGTTACGATATGTTCTGATGCTGAGAGTGAAGTGTGTGAACACGATTTGGTAAAGGTAGCGGTGAGAGGCCATGTAGGAGTACATGGTGGGTTGTCTCACTGGAACCGTCCTTAAGCACTGAGTTCTATGTATGTTGTCCAATGACTCGATACTACCACACATTGGGTTCCGGTAACTCGACCCCTGTCGACTTATTAACCAACTTGGTCTCTGTCCAGGAGTCGCAACTAGTTTCTGGTGTTTGTAGGTAGTGCTATTTTTCTACCAAGTGGCACCCGGCAGGGTGGGCTTGGGACAGACTAGGCACACGTGGCCTGGTGTACCGAGTGGCACCCGGATGGTGGGCTCGGGAACCCTGCACACATCGTTTGGGGCCGTGAGCGACACCCCGGCCGGATCTCCTTGCGGATGGAACCCGAATAGGCGATAAACCTGGGCTAAGTCTTGTGTGGTTAGTCAGGTCGTGGCCGACACCCTCGCCAGGCTTCCGCTTGAAGGTTGCCGAGATACATGACGTGTACATGGCGGTAAGTGGCGAGAGCGTGTGTGAAGAAGTACACCCCTGCAGGGTTAACATGATCTATTCGAATAGCCGGGTCCGCGGTTATGGACTTCTTGGATGCTTACATGGTACATAGACAACTTGAAGTGGATACTCTAAAATGCTCAAGACAAGTGTGAGTGCTATGGATGGCCTTCTCGTAGGGAGACGGGGATGAATCCATAGTAGTGTATTGTGTGGTGATTAGTGGACTCGTGTACGTTGTCTCACCTCAAGAGTTTCTGGTAGTCATAGAACAGGATAGCCACAGAGTCAAAGCTGGCTTGCTGCAACTAAACCCCACATTACTCTCTTGATCCAAATGCATGTATGATAGGATCTGATGTAAGTCTTGCTGAGTACCTTTGTACTCATGTTGCTTTATTTATGTTTTTGCAGCGGAGACTTCAGTCTTAGTAGTGTTCTCATGGACTTCGACTAGTAGCTTGTACCTCAGCTACGATCTTGATCGAACATTGTAGATAGTCAGGCTTTCAGCCTTTTTCATTTATAGATGTCTGTACTCAGACATGTAATGCTTCCGTTTGTTGCTTGATTGCTCTGAATGTTGGGTCATGTGACCCCTGGTTGTAATATTGCTATGATGGCTCTTCTGAGCCTTTATCTATATGAGTTGTTGAGTTATGCTGTGATGCCATGTTGTACAGCACATACTTGCATGTTATGCGTACGTGTAATGTGTATTGCTATGTGTGGGATCTGACTATCTAGTTGTTTATCCTTAGTAGTCTCTCTTACCGGGAAATGTCTCCTAGTGCTTCCACTGAGCCCTGGTAGCTTGCTACTGCTCTGGAACACTTAGGCTGGCCGGCATGTGTCCTTCTTCGATCCTGTGTCTGTCCCTTCGGGGAAATGTCACGCGATGAATACCGGAGTCCTGTTAGCCCGCTACAGCCCGGTTCACCGGAGTCCTGTTAGCCCAGTGCTACAGCCTGGATTCACTCGCTGATGACCGACACGTTCGATGTTGGGTCATGGATGCCTGTCCCTGTAAGTTAGTGCCACTTTGGGTTTAGACTAGCCATGTCAGCCCGGGCTCTTTATCATATGGATGCTAGCGACACCATCGTATACGTGTGCCAAAAGGCGCAAACGGTCCCGGCAAAGGTAAGGCGACACCGTGGGGATACCGTGCGTGAGGCCGCAAAGTGATATGAGGTGTTACATGCTAGATCGATGTGGCATTGAGTCGGGGTCCTGACAACTTCCTTGGAGCTGTTCAACTTGGCAACCAAATGCGCCAGGGCTGAGGAAGGGCGTCTCTCCCTCTTCAAGCTGCCTGCCGCAGACCCAGAAGAGAAGAAGCCCAAGGCAATGATGTGAAGCGCAAGGGGGCTGCCGTGCTCACGGCAGAACCAGACACCAAGCAGGCAGAGATCTACCCGAACCTCCCAAGGGCAGTCGATACTGTGTGTACCACGACCTCCACACCCACAACACCAACGAATGTCAAGAGCTCCGAGCCGTGCGAGAAGGAAGGATCGGCCGTCGCCCCGACCGCGGTGACCAGGGCTACGGTCGAGGAGGAGGAAGGAACGCAGGACGCTGGGAAGACCGTGGCCCGCACCAAGGGTGGCGCGATCAACCTCGCGAGGATCGCTGGCAAGATCCGCCTCGCGAGGGAGACTGGAGGGATCAGCCAAGCGAGGATCGCCCGCAAGGCAACGCAGGCCTCCCTCCGCTGCTGCCGCAGCCAGGGAGAAACGAGGACCGCCACCAGGACGAGGGGGCCGGGGGATTCCAGGAGCCGCGCGCGATCGCCTGTATCCTGGGCGGGGCTCAAGCCCTAGCCTCTCAACGCATCTTCAAGCAGTTTGCCCACGAAGTGAATGCAGTCCTCCCCAAGCACGAAGCCACGCGCCCTCTCAGGTGGTCGGCGTGCGCCATCACGTTCAGCTTAGCAGATCAGCTCAAGTGTGCGGCTACAGCCAGAGTCCTCCCGATGCTTTGTTCCCCAATCATCAGCAACGCGGTGGTCACCAGGACCCTCATCGATCGCGGGGCAGGGCTCAACGTCCTGTCCGTGGAAACATTCAACAATCTCCAAGTGCCCTGCAGCCAGCTTCAGCCAACCAAGCCTTTCTCCGGAGTCACCGACGGCTCCACGGTCCCGATTGGGCAGGTCCGCCTCCCTGTCACCTTCGAGGCACGCGACAACTACCGCACCGAGCTCATCGACTTCGACGTCGCTCACATTCGCCTGCCGTACAACGCCATCCTTGGGTACCCAGCGCTGGCCAAGTTCATGGCCATAACTCACCACGGCTGCAACGTCCTCAAGATGCCAGGAAGTGGCGGAGTCATCACGGTGCCCTGTGAAGAGAAGGACGCGGTGTGTTCCCTGGAGCGAGCCTTTCAGGCCGCGTCACTGGAAGACCCAGATCGTGGAAGCAGGAGGCTTCCCGAGACTGCCCCCAAGAAGAAGAAGATATCGTCCAGCCCGGCCCCTCAGGAGGCAGGCCCCTCTGGGCCCGCGCCTGCCCAGGGGGAACCTCCTTCCATCGCATAGGAAAGCGCGCCCGGCGCCCTCCTCAGGCAGGGCTCGGGGGCTCTCCCCTGGAGGGCCACCGACCTGGCTAGGGTCACGAGGGAGGCGCTTGGGCACCACATGGAGGCATGTTTCGAAGCACGTTTCCCTCAAGAAGAAGTAAGGCAAGGAGAGCCAGACCCTCAGGAGTTCGTCAGCAAGGCCATTCAGGAGCTACAGGAGTCAAGAGTCATGAAAGGCGGCCGCCGCCTACCAGCAGTGGCTCCCCATCCAGGCGAGGATGGTGGGCTGCGCGTCTGCATCGACATACTAGGGCTCAATCGAGTCGCCTCTCTGGAGCGCCTCTGGCCCTCGCGAGTGGGGCGCTGCGGAGGTCCACCCCACAGCTATGTTCGCATGCATAACGGCTTGCCGAACGCGGCTGCCACGTACCAGTGCCTCATGAGGGGCATCATGGTGGCACAAGAGGCCAGGCGTTCCGCAGCCCTGGAGGAGATGGAGAAGGTCCGCAAGGAGCCACCAGCGCCTCCGGAGCCTCCCGAGGCCCCTAGGCCTGGGGGCTCGTGAGGATCGGCTTCCGCAGCCCACCGAGTCTGCTACATCAACAGTCCTTCGTCCTCAACATCATCAGGTGACATCTTACAAGTTTCATTTCCAGCTGGGAGCGCCCCCCAGGGTTGCATTATTCCCAGGCCGCGTGGGTCCGTCCCTGCGGCATGTATCCCTTTTATTTCATGTTGTTAGCTTACTTTTTTGGGGGCGCCCCTCGGGCTGCATCATCCCCAAGTTGCTCGGGCCAGACCCAGCGGCATGTATCCCTTTTGTGTTTATTTCCAGTTATGCGTTCGACCCGCCATGCTTGATTATTTGATGCCGGTCCACGGCACCTCTTCTTCTCCATGCCGACCACTTGCATGTTAAAGGGGGGGGTACCTGAGCATCGCTACTTAGGGCTCTTACTGGCTCTCCAGCCCTCACCCTCTGGCCTTGTCCACGGCATCGCGACCTGGCATACCAGCAACGGCTGAGACCAGCTCGAGGGCCGGGACCCGAGGACGTAGAGTGCCGGCATCTAACCAAATCTGCAAGGACACATCACAAGATAAGGCCCAGTGCCAGGAGCAACCCGCCTAGAGGTAGGGCCCTGTGAGTCCCACGCTGGCTCACGGGTGCCCAGATACACCTCGCCAGGCCCTACCGTGCCAGCCACGCATCAGGGCGGGGCTGTACACGCCCCGGGGGCTCCTCCCGGAGGGGGGCCCCCTCCCACGTACCAGTGGAAGCACCATACTCCGTGCTGGCTGACGACACTGCCGAGGAGCGGCTATGCCCGTACACATACGGAAGCGCTATGCTCGGCGCTCGTGATAAACAACTGAGGGTGGCCCCCGGGCCGCATCAACCTTAGGGAGCCCAGAGCTCAGTGTCTAGCCTCATCGTAATGCCTCCCCTCGGGAGTGCCGCACGAGGGGGCTGGGCATGGGGGCTGCGCCTGGGTCACGCCCAGACGCACGCCGCCCAGCTAGGCCCCCCCGGGCCTGGTTCATCGCGCGTCTCTCCCCGAGCGGAGCCAAGGTACGAAGGTTGTTTGAGCATCAAGGGGGACTCCTGAGCATCGCGACTCAGGAGCCTAACTGGTCACGTAGCCCCTCACTCCTTAGTTCCGAAAGGCTAGCGGCAGTTGAGCTATGCGCGCGGCCGGGCTCTGCAGACGTAGAACGGTAGATCCACCCACATCATACCTCCCTACTTGCGTTTGAGCGTCAAGGGGGACTCCTGAGCATCGCGACTCAGGAGCCTAACTAGTCACGTAGCCCCACACTCCTTAGTTCTGAAAGGCTAACGGCAGTTGAGGTATGCGCGTGGCCGGGCTCTGCAGAGTAGAACGGTAGATCCACCCACATCATACCTCCCTACTTGCTGTTCGTGCGCCAAGGGGGACTCCTGAGCATAGCGACTCAGGAGCCTAACTTGTCACGTAGCCCCTCACTCCTTGGTCCCGTCCTGGTTTCCGGTCGGGGCTAACGGCGGCTAAGGTATGCGCGGGGCCAGGCTCTGCCGGCGTAGAACATAAGCAAATAGGAAGGAAAAGCATAAATCTCAAGGAATTCAAAAGCAAATATTACAGTCCACACTGTTATCTCAATGCCAAACGCAAGTTTAAACGCCTCCCCGAGGCATGATACATGTGTAGGAATTAAAGGCAGTACAGGAACCACAACGGAGTCACTTGTCGGCGGTGGAGCAGCATGGAGTGGGTTCGCCTCATGGAGCAGTGGGGTCGGCAGCGCCTTGCTTCGGCTTGGTGCTGAAGGCCCGGAACTTCCCCAGCAGAGCCTCTGCGCGACCCTTCACGGCCTCGGCAGCGGCAGCGGCACGCTCGCTGCTTACTGGCTCCAGCAGGCTGTCGAGGTCGACACCGGGATCGCGAAGGTAGATGTGGGTGAGGACCCGCGTCAGCGCTGCAGAAGATAGGACACGCTCCTCGGCCTCGGCCGTGGGGCCAAGGCCAAGGGCGACATCTTCAAGAGCACGAACCAGGAAGGGAAGCAGCTTGGTGGGGCCATCCTCGGCGCCAGCCAGCGGGCTCTCCAGGCCGCTGTCGTAAAGCGTCCTCAGCGAGGAGCGAGCCTTTGCCTCCATCTTCGTGAAGGCCACGCGGTCCTCGGCAAGAACCAGGGCCTTGTCATCCAGCTCGGCCTTCCTCGCCCCCAACTCCTGCTCCAGCGCGCCTAGGCGGTCGCGGCGCTTCCTGAGCTTGACCTCCCTCTCCTTGACGGCCGCCTCACGAGCCTTCACGTATTCTTCCTGCTCTTTGCGAAGGCGGACCTCTTTCGCGAGCTGGTCCCGCAGGCCTTGCAGCTCGTCCTCCAGCGCCTTGCAGCGACCACAGACATCGACCACCTCCCCCAGGGTTGCGTCACGAGCAGCCTTCGCATCAAGGACGGCCTTCTTCTCCTCATCGCAAGCCGTCGAGGCCTGAACCAGTGCCGCGCGAATCGAAGCGTCGGAGCGAATCCATCCTGAAGCCAGCTCCAAGCGCCCGGCCACCAAGCGAGGGTCGGCGCCAAGAAGATCCTGCCGCAGCCGGTCCAGCTCAGCAGCAGCACGATCCAGAACGGCAGGAGGAGTCGGAGAGACAGCGGTCGGTGGAGTAGAAGGAGAAGGCGGCAGCGCGGCCACAGCATCCTGAGGCGGAGTCTGCTGCGCCCCAACGGCTGTAGTGGCGGCAGCAGGCAAAGGCACCTCGGGAGTCACTTGAGCCATGGGGGCTGAGCTCGCCCCCGCCGGCTCAGCCAGGCCTCGCGAGGACGACCGGGTAGGAGAAGCCCGTGCGTCGCTGTCACCCTCCTTCGCGGGCAGAGGCGCTGCCACGGATGGAACCTCAGGAGCTCCCTTCGGCTTCTTTGCTGCCGGCGCCAGCCTATCCAAGAGATGCGGACGTCAAGCCTCAGAAGCAGAACAAGAAATAAAGACAAGAATCAAGCGCTTACGGGTCGTCGCCAGTGAGCTCAAGCGGCCTCCGGCCAAATTTGAAGCCCGAAAGCCGGCTAGAAGGGTCAACCTCGGGAAGCTTGGAAGCGGAAGGTGCGTCTGCGGTCCGCCTCAGGGCCGGGGCAGACCCGCGGGATATCAGCCCGGTCCTGTCCTTCTTCGGGATCGGGGGCAAGATCCCACCGTCCTGCTCGTCATCATCCTCGTCGTCATCGCTCGGAAAGAGGCGGAGAACGCGGAACCTGCGCCGGGGGAGGGGAGCCCTCGACTCTCCGTCAGTCGCCTCGGAGTCAGGCCCTTTTTCCCGCTCCCCTCCTTCCTCCTCTTCGCTGAAGTTGTCGGAGGGCACGTCCATCGGTTCCTCGGGAGTTTCCATGGGCACGGGCCCGTCCCCGTTGAAGACGGGCATGGACTCCACTACCTGCTCCCAGTCGTCGCGGAGGAACAAGGGCGTAGGAGCGCCCTCCAACCTCGCCACATTGCCCCCGCCAGAGATTGGAGGACCACAGCCAGATCTCCGTCGGCCAAGACCGCGAGGCTCGGATGGGGCCTCCACATCGGAAGTGAGTACTGCCGAAGCAGAGCCAGCTGGTATTCCAGGAATTCCCTCAGCAGCGACGCGCCGGTCAGCTTCGCCACCGCCATGTTGGCCGGCCTCATATTTGCGTCCATCTTCTCCAACACCAGCTTCGCGCGGGGGTCCGTGAGCTCCGCTCGACCCCAATCGCTGGAGCTCGTGGGTTGCTCCGTGGGCAAGATCAGCCGAGGGTGGATGCGCCCAGCATCCGCCAAGATCCACTTGCTCCTGAAGCCCTCAATCCTTTTCCCGGGGTTCGAAATGGCAATGGCGCCGCCGTACGCGATGAAGCTCACGCACGCGGAAGTAGGACCGCGAGAGGTCCGGAGGTAGAAGTAGTGGCGCCGCAAGGCCACTGAGGGCTGCACCCCTACATGAGCCTCGCAGTAATAGGCGAAGATCGCCAGGAGAAGGACGGAGTTGGGGTGGAGATGCAGAGCCTGTAGCTTATAATGGCGGAGGACAGAGAAGAAGAACTCGGAGAAGGGAGGCACCAGGCCAGCAGCAATGGCGCTTACGAAGAACAGATAGAATGTGCTCGCTTGACCCTCAGGGGTGGCGGAGCCGGCCTTGAACACCTTCGCCCCGTCAATGCCCCGCGCTGCTGCCATCCGGCGCAACCGGGCGAGGCTCGCCTCCGACACGTTCGGCGAGTCCAGGGTAGACGAGTACCAAGCTCCGGCCGGGGACTGACGAGGCGCCATGGCTTCCTAGGTCACGCGGTCGGAGTAGATCTGAAAATTTTGGAGGAAGGAAGCAGAGGCACAAGAAAGGGGATCTGAGCAGCAACCGGAGAAAGCAAAAAGCAAAGCCAGAGTAGATGCCGCTCCTTTATCAACTCGTGTGGTTGCTGAGGCACCCACGTCCAATCAACAGCCACGCGGCGCTCAAGGCCGCAGGCTGTTAGGGTCCGCGGCGCTTCGCCCTAGCCCTTTCGCCTCCTTGCACGGCCAAGTCCGGGCGCGCCTTGGGCCCGGGGGCTACTGTTGGCGTTCTGGAAACGGGGGTCCCCAGACTTGCCTGCCTGCGGCCTGCGGCGTGGCTCAAAGGGGGGCCCAGCACGGCCCATCTTCATGAACACAGACCCAAGACCCTCGCGAGGGGCCAAGCCTCGCGGGGCAGACGACACGGAGCTTCCTCAGGCACGGCCACATCAGGCTGGCTCGTGAGGAGGTAGAGAAATCAAGGTGGGGTACCTCACGAGGTGCCCGTGACGCAAGCCATGACGACCAAGGGCGCCAGGCGGGCGCCATCCCGCGCAGTGTCCTCCTTTCCCCTTTGGTGCAAAGGGGGCAAGTGCAGCCGCGGAGTACCGAGGCATCAGGCAAAGGTTGCCATTTCGGTGCAACAAGACCAAGACCAGGAGGACTGTAAGACGGAGGTCATCGTGGAGCCCAAGACGGCGTCACCACCAGAGCTTTGTGCATGCGAGGACCAACTTTAGTCAGGATAAGTGTACCAGATGTTCCCCTTCAAAATGGCCAATTGTTGGCGCCCTTCCCGCTCAATATTTGGGAAGAGGCCCAGGGCCTTTGCCTATAAATAGGACTAGCCACCCACATGGTGAAAGGATTGGAAATCAGAGAGAAGGAGAGCGAGATCGAGGATCCAGAATGGGCCAACCCAGAAACTAGCCAGGGTCGTAATCGAGAAGAGAGAGAGAGAAGGGTGACTGAACTCCTCCTAGAAGTTCGCCCCCCCCAGCCAAGAATAGACCCTCGCGAGGCTGTTCTTCCTTGTATTGTTCATCATCATCAGCCCAAGAGGCAATCCACCACACCACACACTGGAGTAGGGTATTACATCACAACGGTGGCCCGAACCAGTATAAATCCTGTGTTTCTTGTGCTGCTCTTTCCTTAGCTTAGATCTTAGCAAGGCGGAGGGGTGCAGGTAGGTAGGAGGCGAAATCTCCGCGCGCACCCCAGTGTTCGAACCTCAAGGGTCTGCCAGAACCCGAAATCTGACAAGATCGGTCGGTGTACGTCCATTTGTTAGAGGCAAATAAGGCCCAACAAGACGGATAGACAGAGAGAATGGAGCTAGGAGGTGGTGCCAGAGGCCCAACTACTAGCTAGATAGGGGGAGGAGTGTGCGGTTGTGAGAGCGTTGAAAAGAGGGGCGAGAGTTTACACGTGTGTCTGACCGTATGAGAGACACGAGGCAAGGACACATAAAGGAGGAGATTGAAGGTGTGTTTGTATGTTGTAGGCAGGCATCGCTGGAGAGGTTTATCGATCAGTGTGTGTCGAAAAGGAGTTGTGGAGATTCTGGGAGAACGACCTAAAGAAAAAAATGAATGTGCGCAGTGGATAGAATGCCGAGGGAGGGGGAGGGCGAGGAGGGCGTGTGCATGCACGAGAGAAAGTTAGTGGTAGATCGAGACTAATCATGTGGTGCGCTGTGAAGATAATACACAAACGATGGTTTAACTTGACAATAATGATGATTGTAGATCTTATTAAAACAGAGAAACGAATTCAAATACTTTGACTTCACAACAATCATTACTGTAGATCTTATTCAAATAGAGAAACGAATTCAAATTTAGTTCATATTGAAGCGGTAGTATATACATTTGGAATGCACTAAAACGTTCATTTGAGTAGTAGGTTGCATGCATTATACACGTAGCGAAATATTTTAATTGAGCATAACATGAATTCAAAGTTTTGAATGACATTTGTAGGGCGCATTGATTTGGTACAGTACATGTTAGGCTTGTCCAAAAATTTCCACCCGCGCCTTGTTAGCCCGAAATATTTAAGATATATCTTTGTCTCGTTGTGCTCCGACAACTCCCTCCATCTCAACCCGCGCCTTGCAATTCCAAAACTACAACGTGCGCGAAAACTCCCACCTCCTGTGAAATCCCGACACGCGAAATGCCCGTGGTACCCCTGAACCGAAAGAACCGCCTCAAATCAGTGGGGGTACTTTCATAACTTACCCCACATTTCGGACAAGCGCGTCTCTAAGCCATGGTTCCCCATTGCCATCCCATCCGCCCACCCATTCATACACCGAGGCCGCAAAAACCCGCGACGAAACCCCACACCCTGCTCCGTCCACCACCCAGCCGGAACCTCTTCCCCGACGACGTCGTCCACAGCAACACCTTGACGTCCCTCATCCACCGTACCGGATGAGGATCCATCGTCGATCTCATCGTCCCGCCGGTTCAGCCACCCTGTCCTCCACCTCCAAGGAGCTGCCCCGACGTTCCCCTCGTCTTTCACGCCACCTCCATTCCCACACCACCGTCTTCACCTGCACCACCGGAAGAGCATCATCATCACCGTTTCCTCAGATGAAGCTGCGACCTAATCGGCGCCACCAAAGAGGTTGTACACTAATCGCCGCATTTTCTTCTTGATTCAATCTCACGGTGCTGCCAGCGCTCGGTCCCGAGCCGACACGGTGCGACTCCATCCACGGCGGCGTCGCCGGCCACTTCCTCCACGGCATCGCTCCCTCGCTGGCGACGTCCACATCAGCAGGACCTGCTGCTACTTTAGCTCTCGCTCACGCTGCTGCTCTGCTCTTGCTCTCGGTCCCCTGCCTCGTCTGCTCTTGCTATTGCTCTTGCTCGCGCTGCTGCTCTCGCTCTTGCTTGCGATCCTGCTCCGATTTAGCTACACTTCACTCTGATGCCGCCGGGGTGAAGGAAGAACCAGCCGCAGCGGGGAGGGGGGCTCGCCGGAGAGGTACCCCACTATCTATCTTAAGGTTCAGGATGGGGGTGGTGGTCGCCGGCGGTGGCATGGGGATCGCCGGAGAAAAAGCTCAGCACCGGGGGGGGGCTAGAGGGATGGCCGAGGCAGTGGCGAACCGGTGGTGGGGAGTGTTTTCGAGGCGGGCGGGGCGGCACACCGCCGGCCGCGGGCAGTGGGGGGCTGCTGTTTGGCCGGCTCAGGGGGGTGGAGGTTGAAGATGAACCGCAGACCCTTGATTTCGTATCCAATGGCTACAAAATTGAATGACCAGAGATGAAAAAAATCAGTCGACCGACGTGTAGCCTCACCTTGCTAGTGCGTTCAGTTTCGACAGCAAAATTCAGTTTCAACAGCAAAATTCAGTTTTGACAGTTAAGTTCAGTTTTGACAGTTAAGTTCAGTTTCGACAGTTAAATTCAGTTTTGACAGTTAAGTTCAGAGATGAGCGGCTGATGTATTTTACATGTAGCACTTTGTGGTTATGTATTTTACGTCATGTATTAGAGATGCTATTAGAATTCCACTCAGGTTAACGTTGTTCGTTGCCTCTCTTGTCCTGCTTCAGCCTCGGCGTCGTACAACTCAACGGAGCTGCTCCAACGACGAAACCCTCCATCACAGCGGAGCAGTACCTCGGGCTCCATCTCCAGACGCCTAAGATCTTCTTCCCCTCCTCCGATAGCCAAGTCAGCCGGAGCATCCTCACCGGCCAACCCAATCACGCTGAGATCGACATGGCTTCGCCAAAGAGGTTGTACACTTGTTGCATCTCTTTTTTACTCTACATGTTATATATATTGTCGACTGAGCACACGGTTTTGTTCCTTTAGTGTCTCCTTGAAAGAAAAAACGTAGGAATTTTAATTTTCACTTGTCCTCCTTTTCAAATTCATATTCATGAAGCACAAGAGTAAGAGATAGTAGCATAATAGCATTATAACTGTACATTTTCTTATGGTTTGACTTAATCTCACCATGCTTCTTTGCATCCTGTGATCTTCCAATTGTTGTGAATCAAACACCCAGATTGGCAGAAATCCTGTGTTTTTAAATTCTCTGTTTTGCACGTGCATTCCTATCCTATTCCTGTCTATTTCCTATCCCTGCATTGTTGGAATCCTCCAATTCAAACGAGCCCTTATAGAATTACTTCTCTTACAGATAGTTGTCAAAGAAAACCTTGCGTGGTTTGTCCCGCTCCTGCTGCGTCGTCGTCCACCCCAGCTCATCTGCTCCAATGACAGAAGGGTCCAGCACAGCAGGGATCCGGCCTCCAGACTGTCTTTCGCCGCCTCGGATCTTCTTCCCCGCCGTTGGCAGCCATGAAAACTGCACTACCATCATCAACCAAGCAGATGACCTCGAGGACTAAACGGGTCCGCAAGAGAGGTCGCACTCTTTCGTGTCTGCTTATGTTATGCATCACTTAATATTACATGCTACTTTATCGTCCTGTTCACCAATTAGACTCTGAGTCAGCTCCAAACTAATGGTCAAACTTGAGTTTTTAAATGGTTGTGGGGTACATATCGGGGCCGCTATCAATAGTATCTATCTACTATCTGGTTAATCTCCGGTGTCTACTATGAGTTTCATGTTGGGTGGGAAACAAACAGTAAATAAGCCAGTATCTGTATTTTTTAACTGAAGCCATTATCTGCCTGCTATTATTGGTTTTGGGGTCTATCCACAGGTTGCTACCATCACTCTGGATTTCTGCATGCACTCCTTACATAATCTCATTATGTTTTATTCCTATGCATGACAGTTATTGTAAACAATGGAACTGAACATGTAGAGCAAAAGAGACGAGCCTTGTGTGGCAACAAAATTTCATGCAGACGTCGCTCCATGGTAGGCGCAAAGGCAGCCCCCCTCCATGCATTTCGGATTGTAATCGAGAGGAAGATATTTGTTCTGAGGGGGATTCAGAAGGAGAAGACAACTCCTATTTACCCCTTGAGGTCTTCACTCTAACTTGGCATGCTGATGTTGGTTATATCATGCATATGATGTTTTGCATTGCTTACTTTATACATCAAATATGTCATCTGCTTAGTTTAGACATCCTTTGTGCGAATGCCATCTGTTTAGTTTATTCATCGTTTATGTGAATTATGCAACGCCATCTTGTTTAGCCAGGCATCATATATGTGAATTTTGCAATGCCATCCTGCTTAGCCAGTCATCTTATATGTAAATTATATTCAACTGCTCTTCGTGTGCATCAGCCATTTGACACGGTGATGGCAAATTCTGGAGTGAAAACAAGGTCTTCAGAGTAGACTATGCTATCTGACGAAGCGCATATCTCGCTGGTTACGGATAGCTCCTCAGAGGAGGATTCAGAGACAGATGACCAGTCCTATTCCCCCCCGAGGTGTATGCTCTAACTTGGCAGGGTTATGTTGCTCATATCGTGCGTATGGTGTCTCGCATTGCTATGTCATTTGATTAGTTTAGACATGCTTTGTGTGAATGCCACCTGTTCAGTGTCTAATTACCATATATGTGAATTATGCATTGCCATCTTGTTGCAAGACATTATATATGTAAATTATACAATGCTATCTTGTTGCGAAGGCATTATATATGTGAATTATGCAATGCCATGCTGTTTAGCCAATCATCATGTATGTGAATTATATCATGCTATCATTTTTCTATATTACGTGTTCCATTTGTCGACAACGTTTGTATATTCAACTACTCTTCCTGTGCATCAGCCATTTGAAGTGTGATGGAAGTATCTGGAGTGTTCAGAGCAGACAATGCTACCTGCTGGAGCAGACATCTTGCTGGTTACAGAGAGCTCCTCAGAGGAGGATTTAGAGACTGATGACCAGTCCTATTTTCCCCCTGAGGTCTATGCTCAAACTTGGCAGGGTTATATTACCCATGTCATGCATGTTGTTTTGCATTGCTTAGTTTTTACATCATATATGGATTGCCATCTGCTTACTTGCTTACTATATAAATCATATATTTGAATTATATCATGCCATCATGTTTACATAGTACATACACATCATCTATTTGAATTATGGCATGGCAACCCATTTAATAAAGACATCATATAGTTATATCATCTCATCCTGTTTAGTGTTTACAGTCACCATATTTTGAATTATGGCATTCTATCCATGAATGTATGTGAATTATGGCATGCCAACCTATTTAATAAACACATTATATAGTTATGTCATGTCATCCTGTTTACATAGTCTCATATTTTGAACTATGTGTTTCCATCTTTTTTTGTTAGCCATCATAATGTGAAATTGTGTCATGCTATCCTGTTTAGTTAGCCATCATATATGTGAAATTGTGTCATGCTATCCTGTTTGGTTAGACAACATAAATATGAATTATTTCATGCCCTGTTTTATTCCTCACTATCCATTGCCCCTGTCTATCATACAATGTCTATACTTTCAATTACTTTTCTTGTTTATCAGCCATTTGAATTGGAGAGCGTGATGGCAGTATTTAAGGGAGTAACAACACGGTCTTCAGAAAAGATAGTGCTACCAATTGATACAGATAGAACCACGGTTGTACTTGCCCAAGGACCAGATCCACCACACATAATCCAGATTCTCGCAGATTATACCCCTACCCAGTTGGACAGAGAACCAGCTACACCCCTTCTAACCCCAACCCCGGCAGATACTAACCCAGTTCCAGTTGACACAGCACTGTCTCCACCACAGAGCACCCAAACACGAGCAGTTAGTAAGGGAACTGCAGTGCCCAAAGCACGAGGACCACCACTCCGAATCCCAACTCAACGCTTAAAGGAGAAGAAGATTTGTTCTCAGGTCAGGTTCTGTAGCTATGGTTCATACTCTGCTCTTGCATGACTGTATTTACTCATACCAACTATTTTCAAATTTGAAGGATGGAATTGAAACTCCAATGGCGCAACAGGTATGTTTTAAACCTGTTTTTTTAACTGGTTTGCTGTTGTAACCTGCTCTATGTTGATTTCAGTTTCAATTGAATAAACAGTTGCATTCTCATGTCATGCACATTACAAGTGTTGTTATTGCTCTATAGTTACCCACACTTATATTCTGTCTATTCTGCTTTGTCTTGAACAAATATTATTTAAACTGTGTATCTATCTTGATTTGGCCACAAAAACTAGAATGATATAGACCATAAAGTGACCATGGTACATAGATATATGTTTGTTTCATGTTGTTATCCTGTCCACTTTACTACTGAACTCATTTACCAAAATGAGTTTCATATACAACATGGTAAACATGTGATGTGTCTTCTTGTTTCTCTTTTAGAATGCGGACAAAATATTGGAGAACAGTACCGCGTTATCCAATGGTAAAGGAAGTAATGCAGATAAGGTTCAAGATAGTGAGACATCCCTGTTGGTCTCCAAGAAAGCGGATAAAAACTATCTTGACGACAGTGAGGGAACCCAAAAGTCCTGTCTTGATGTAGTGTTCGAGTTACTGGCCACTACTGCTGGCACAAGCTCTTCGAACTCGCTACCTGAATCAGTTCGTCTTCTTGAGTCTCAACTTCAAATTCAAAGACATCGATCATATGTGCTGCGATAGGAAGCTGAAGGACTGAGGAAGTCCCTGCAGAATTCAGATGCATATTTTCTGGTGCAACAGCAAGCGCTGGAGGATTTAAGCGCCAAACAAGAGAAAGTTAATAAGCTTGCTAAGCATCTTGCCAGCATTATGGGTACCCAGGATATTGTTTCTTGAGATCTTCTGATGTGGTTTCAGTTCTGGATTTGTTTTGCTGCGGCGTTTATTTGCGCTGGTCGCCAACTTTGACAACCAGTGTATATGAAATGCTGCTTAATTTGTTCCCTATATTTGCACTGGTGGCGAACTTTGATGCCCAGTGGATGTATTATGTGTAATAGCCTTGATAGCCTAGCGTTAGTTGCTTGCTTATTTATTTCCTTGTTGTCTTGTTTATTTGTTTGCTTGTAGTCATTGCAGTTATTTTTCCACGGTTAGCTAGTGGCTGCAATAACCTATTTTTTAAAACTAGGCCACAATAACGGCTAATATTTACTGTAGTGACACTGGGCCTCCTACTGGCCATAGAAAGAGTGGGCCTTCTACGGGCCGTAGAAACAATGGGCCTTCTATGGGCCGTAGAAACAATGGGCCTTCTACGGGCCGTATTATCAATGGGCCTTATACGGGCCATATAATCGATTGGCCAAACATGGGCCGAACAGACCGCATTATGGCCGTAAAACGGGCTAGAGTTGGAATCGTTCGTTCATGGGCCGACCATAACGGGGCATCGTTAATAGGCCGTATTTGATGATGCTATGAAATAGGCCCAACGTATTAACGGACCACAAACGGGCCGACTGTAACCACGGGCTGAATTTGGCCCACAAGCAGAAAATGACAGTAATGGGCTGTTAATGGGTATAAAGTGATACACTGTTCATTATGGGCCAGTTTCACCACAGGTCGTTAATGGGTGTAAAGTGATACACTGTTCATTACGGGCCAGTTTCACCATGGGCTGTTAGTAGGCCAAGAGTTACATAGGGCCTCATATGGGCTGAAAGACGTCATGGGCCATACAAGGGCCAGAAGTGAAAACAGGCTGGAATCATATTGGATGGCCCAGATGACGCTACTGGGCCTAATTCGGATAGGGCGTAACGGGCTGTAAATGGGCTATATTCGAATAGGCCGTTAACAGGCTTTCCATGGGCCGGCCCGCCAGCTTTTGACCAAGTCAAACGGGCCGGCCTTTTCACAGGAATGGGCCTCTATTGGGTCGTGCCACGTGTCGATGTATCATAGGCGCCTTTCATCCAATGAGTGGTTGACATCTGTCCCAACGATGAGCCGACACGTGTTTCCTCCAGCCAATGATGATTTTACACATGGAAAATTCCCATTGGTCGGGGCTGTTAACGGGTTATCGGATTCAAAACCCGACCCGATAGCTTAACAGCGTTCCGTTACGGTGGATGCCATGTGTCGGTCACCCTTGACGAAAGCACTTATGTGACGCGCGATTTATCGTCATGGAAGTGGATACTTCCGTGATGATAATTTTGGTAATGTCATGGAACACTTCTACGACAGCACAGGTATGACTATCTTGATTATGTCATAAATTTTTCATGGATGTACATGCATGACAGAAAACACGACCTATTGTGACAAACATGTATCATCACGGAAGTGTTTTTTTGTAATGATTGCAATACATTATGTGTAGTCCTATCTCTAGCGTGGTGTCCTCCGGAAGACTCAGAGTGGCACTTGCGTAGGATCTGTTCCTATACATGCTCAGGTACACAACATCTAGTAACACCATCTACTCCTTCTTTATAAAGGTGTGGGTCATCCCAAAAGTAATGTCTTAAATCATAGAATTTTTTTCTTTTGCTGGTATGAAAATATGTGGTATAAATTTAGCAACAATGTAATTAGCATAATCAGCATACCATGGAGTATTATGAGAAGCATTTATGACAACTAATTTCTCATCAGGAAAGCTATCATCAATAGGCAGTGGGTCATCAAGAACATTTTCTAACCTAGACAAGTTGTTTGCAATGGGGTTCTCAACTCCCTTTCTATCAATAATATGCAAATCAAATTCTTGTAGCAAGATAACCCATCTAATAAGTCTAGGTTTAGCATCTTTCTTTTCCATAAGATATTTAATAACAACATGATCAGTATGAACATTTACTTTGGAATCAACAATATAAGATTTGAACTTATCGCAAGCAAAAACAACTGCTAAAAATTCTTTTCTATTAGTAGCATAATTTCTCTAGGCACTGTCTAACGTTTTACTAACATAGTGAATAACATTCAACTTCTTATCAACTCTTTGTCCTAGAACATCACCAACATCATAATCACTGCCATCAGACATAATTTCAAAGGGTAAATTCCAATCAGGTGGTTGAACAATAGGTGCGGAAATCAAGGCTTTCTTAAGTATTTCAAATGCTTCTACACAATCATCATTAAAAACAAAAGGAACATCTTTTTGCAAGAGATTAGTGAGAGGCCTAAAAATTTAGAGATGTCTTTAGTAAATCTCCTATAGAAACCAGCATGACCAAGGAAACTTCTTATAACTTTGATATCTTTCGGACATGACATCTTTTCAATAGCATATACTTTAGCTTTATCAACTTCAATACTTCTTTCAGAAATTTTATGCCCCAAGACAATACCTTCATTAACCATAAAGTGGCAATTCTCCCAATTCAAGACAAGATTAGTTTCTTCACATCTCTGCATAACTCGATCAAGGTTGCTTAAGCAATCATCAAAAGAAGTTCCGTAAACAGAGAAATAATCCATGAAAACCTCAACAATCTTTTCACAAAAGTCAGAGAATATAGCAGTCATACATCTTTGAAAGGTAGCAGGTGCATTGCATAAACCAAAAGGCATACATCTATAAGCAAAAGTATCGAAAGGGCAAGTAAAAGTGGTCTTTTCTTGGTCCTCTTTTGACACAGGTATCTGAGAGAAACCAGAATAACCATCTAAAGCAAAAATGTGTATGTTTGGATAGTCTTTCTAGCATTTGAACAATAAAAGGTAGAGGGTAATGATCTTTTCTAGTAGCTTTGTTTAATTTGCAAAAATCAATTACCATTCTATAACCTGTAACAATTCTTTGTGGAATCAATTCATTCTTATCATTAGGTACAACAGTAATACATCCCTTCTTAGGGACACAATGAATGGGACTTACCCATCTACTATTAGCAATGGGATAAATTATACCTGCCTCCAGAAGCTTTAGTATTTCATTTCTTACCACTTCCTTCATCTTGGGATTTAACAGTCGTTGGTGATCAAAATCTGGTTTAGCATCAGCCTCCAAATTAATTTTGTGCTGACATAGAGTGGGACTAATGCCATTAAAATCATCAAGAGTATATCCAATAGCTGCTCGGTGCTTCTTCAGAGTTTTCGATAATTTCTTTTCTTCATGCTATGAAAGGTTAGCACTAATAATAACATGATATATCTTATTTTCATCAATATAAGCATATTTCAAAGTATCAGGTAATTGTTTAAGCTCAAACACGGGATCACCCTTGGGTGGAGGAGGATCCCCAAGGATTTCAACATGCAAATTGTGTTTCAAAACAGGAGCTTGATTAAATAATATTTCATCTAATTCCTTTCTTTCATTTATAAACATATTATTTTCATGGTCTAGCAAATATTGTTCTAAAGGATCAGTAGGAGGCACGGCAATAGAAGCAAGACCAATAATTTCATCCTTACTAGGCAATTCTTTATCATGGGGTTGTCTATGAAATTTAGAGAAATTAAAACCATGAGACATATCCCATAGACCAACAGTAACAATATCTTTCTCGGAGTCTATTTTAGCATTAATAGTATTCATGAAAGGTCTACCAAATATAATGGGTAAATCATCTTGTGGGGAAGCAAGAACAAGAAAATCAGTAGGGTATTTTATTTTCCCACACAAGACTCCAACATCTCTAACAATCCCAATTTGTGATATAGTATCTCTATTAGCAAACTTAATAGTAACATCAAAATCTTCTACCTCAGCAGGTGCAATATCATTCATAATTTCTTTGTATAGCATAAAAGGAATTGCACTCACACTAGCACCCACATCACATAATCCATGATAACAATGATCCCCTATTTTAACAGAAACACCAGGCGTGCCAACAACAGGTCTATGTTTATCTTTAATATCAGGTTTAGCAATTCTAGCAGCTTCATCATAGAAATAAATAACATGCCCAGCAATATTATCGACCAAGAGATCTTTAACCATAGAAATACTAGGTTCAACTTTAATTTGTTTAGGGGGTGTAGGTGCTCTAGTATAACTCTTATGAACCATAGTTTAAGCTTTAGCATGTTCCTTAATTCGAACAAGGAAAGGTAGTTTCTCAATATAAGCAGTAGGAACAATAGGATCTACATTATAAGTAATTGTTTATTATTCAACTTTAATAGGTTCTACTACTTTCACTTCAATGGGAGGATGATATTTAAACCACTTCTCCTTAGGGAGATCAACATGAGTAGCAAAAGATTCACATAAAGAAGCTACTATCTCAGAGTCAAGTCCATATTTAGTGCTAAAATCACGAAAAGCATCGGTATCCATGAAATATTGAACACAATCAAACTTGAGGTTTATAACTGACTCCTTACCTTTGTCGAGTTCCCAATCTTCAAAGTTGCATTTAATTATTTCCAATAAATACCATTTGAATTCAATATCCTTCTTCATAAAAGAACCAGTACAAGAAGTATCGAGCATGGATCATTACGAGAAAGCCGAGCATAAAAAATTTGAATAATAATTTCTCTTGAGAGCTCATGATGGAAGCATGAATATAACATTGACTTAAGCTTCCCCCAAGCTTGAGCGATACTTTCTCCTTCACGAGGCCAAAAATTATATATATAATTCTGATCACAATGAACTTGATGCTTAGGATATAACTTCTGATGAAATTCCAAGTTCAATCGATTGTAGTTCCATGATCCAATATCATCACATAGCCTATACCATGTCAATGCCTTTCCCTTCAAAGATAAAGGGAAGACCTTCTTCTTGACAACATCCTCAGGTAAACCTGCAAGCTTAAATAATCCACAAACTTCATCCACATAAATTAGGTGCACTAGTCATCAACCCGTGCTTCTGCACGGGCTAGAAATTTTTACGACTTCGCATATATAAATTTGATTTCTATTTTCTTCCTGTTGTAATCTGTTAATCCAAGATTTATGTGTGCAGCTCAACCTAAGTTGGGTTATAGGTACATAAATGGTAAGCCTATCATCTATTTCCAAGATTATATAGATGACTTATTATAAAGCATATAGCAGTAGACATTAATCAAATCATGCATCGACCAACATACCTTGGCTTCATCTATTATCACGTCTGCCATGATGTTACTACTATCTGGAGAACAAACATGGGCTATCCGTCATCATTGACACTGAAAATTTGAACTGAGCTCTTGTTTTAGATAGCAGAACAAACATTCATATGGGAAGAACATAAAACACCGAGTATTACATATGCCAAACAACATGATAGCATACCACTGTATAATTCTTTTAACCCCTGAGATTGCATATTCATGCTAGATGTATTATCCCAATCAGCTGGAAACTATCATGAGAAGAAAGCATGAGGCACACCACGTATATATGGAAGATCCGGTCGATCTGATTACCGGATGTTCCATCCATGCTCATGCATCCCCGGACCACCCAAATACTGCGCATCATAAACCCACATTAAGCATATCCGTAGAAACTATCTATTTATTAAAATAATAGCCAAACTGTCTGCTGAAAGGTAGTGGAAAAGAAAAAGAAATGCACAGCTTAAAGTTATTGTGCTATTGCTAGAACGTCTAGATTCAGTCAGTAATGCATTTTAGATGCAACCCATAGCTAATACAGTGACAACATGTACAGTGCTTTGAATCAACATAGAGCGAGTCGAAAATTATTACTCATGTGATTTGTGAACTATAGAACAATATATAATTAGTACGTACGGATGCAGCTTGTGACACACAGTACATGTATTCCTTACTTCCACATTAGTTATAAACATTCTATTTACTAAGAACTATACTGAAGGTTAAACCAAAGTATATTTGATATGCTTCAAGAATATTTGATTACAATTTCAAATTGCCATAGTCATGTTGAAGTGCAACTATATAAGTTCCAAGAACATAACGTGTATGTACAAAAAGGAGTACTTAGGTAAGTAACAGCTTACCGACCAACAATCACCACTAAATATTCCCTCTTAAATAAATAAATTAAATGGTATACTTCAACAAATTAGAAACTTAGTAGAACAAAAAAAGAGAGAAGTTAAAAGATCCATCTTTGTGGAAGATAAATGATACACTTATCTCGACTTCTACATCTTATTGTCAATGGCTATCGCATGTTGTCGACATCAAACCAACAAAAGGACTTAGTCCTTATTAGAGTCACTGCATCGAGTAGCTTATGTTTTCAGAATAAGTAGTGCAGCATATATGTACTGGGTATTCCAGTTCTAGTGTTTCCTCTATATGATACGGAGTGGAAGGGTATCTGCTATACCTACTTCTTCATCGGTTTTTCACATTCTTTCATGTACAGTATAGCACCAAAAATATTCATGCGCACATAAACAGAAAAATGGTACTGTCTGCTGCTTGATTATTCGGAAAAGAGCTATATTTAGATTTCTAATATCCTGATGTGTAAGAACTACTAAGAATTTTTCACATATAAAAAGAAACTTATTTAGATGAATTATTCTATACATTCAGTCTACAGAAGTTCCCACATTTGAACAGTTTGCTATATATTTCTCACAGGAGGAAAATGCATCATAGCATGCATCCTTACAGCTAAATTATTAAATATAGTTCTTCAAATCTGCAGATCACGGACTCACACAATCACACTGCAGTATTCAATTACACATACAACTAACCTTATTAATTCAAATATATTACTCACTGAGGTTATTTACTCCCTTGAATCCATCTCTCACAATATGATCTAATGATGCAAGAATAGTACGCTATCATCAGCTCCACCGACAGAACTAGTACTTAAGAAAACAAATTGGCTCTATTTTCTTAGATTCGACGTGAAGAAGAAAAAGAAGAATGCATGGCGCTGATGTTGCAGATGCAATGGTCGAACTGCATGGAAGACTCGTAGCAGAGGGCATGGTCGTTGGATTGCCACTAAGACAGCTCAGGTCCGGTTACCCAAAAAATAGTTGGAAAGATAAGTATCATGGAAAAACTTGTGTGTGTGTGTAGAAAATATAGTTGTGAGATGAAATAGCACTTAATTAGTATAACTCGGGAAGATGCTTACAAATTATCTCCAGCAAAAATTCCGTACAGCTGCAAAATTGTCCCCAACAATTTGAGTCCCTCTAGAAACATGGCACATTAAATTAAATTACAACACTTCATATGTAATAGAATTATGTGGATACAAACACAGTTGTAAGATGGATTTGGCAGAAAACTTAGCTGTGTTTCATTGGTCAGGAGCAATGTTGTGCATCGGTTGCAACTTTTTCAACAGTTGTGCCACCGGTACATAGTAGCTCCTTCGCTTAGCAGCCTCATGGACGACTAACAGCAGCTGCTTCCTGGTCTGTTTCAAACTGTCCTTAGTACATGCCTCCTCATGCTAGATCCGATTCATCTACTCATCCAGAAAGACCTCTTCCACTTCATTGTACACCATCTCAGGGGATTAAAAGAACCTTCTGCTTAGCCAAAGGGTTGCTGCGTGGTTGGGGTAGTAGAAATTCAAAATTCGTACAGGAAGCCAAAGAGGAACAGCCTTCTTGGATCGTTTTAGATAACTCCTAGGGAAGACTGCAAACTGAAAGGGGGGAGGAGGACGGGAGGAGGAGCAGCAGTAGTAGGGTTCGTTGCATCGGTGGGGATGGCTGCTACGTGAAGACTGCAGATTGGACGTGAGGAGAACGGGGCGAGGAGGAGCAGCCCTAGGGCGGAGGCAAGGAGGAGCAGTCCTAGGGCCGATCGGTGGGTGTTTTTTTTAGTTGGCTCAACGGAGGAAGGAGACTAACAGAGATGGTTTCTTTTTTTCACTCAAGATGGTTTAAGGTGGGACAACAGCCAAGGACTCTTGAGACATTGCATCTGACGGTTGAAAATCATTAATTTGGAGATCAAACGGTTAGTTTGCTTAGTTTTCAAGGATTAACGTGGTGTCTCGTATGGATCCTCCGATTAGTAAATATAAGATATCAGGTTGTAATGTTCCATCTCCTGCATAAGGATTAGCTAACAGTTTCTCTATCATACCCGAAGGAATTTGATAATAAATATTTTCTGTAGGTGCAGTAGGTTGAGGAGCAACTATTTTCTCTTTCTGTTAAGGTGAAGATACCCCTAATAAGCCCCTCAAAGGATTATTTTCCATAGTAACAAGCGACAGTAAATTTCAGCACGTAATATAAATGTTTCCTTACCAAATTCCACTCACCAAAGGCGCTTCACTCCCCGGCAACGGTGCCAGAGAAGAGTCTTGATGACCCACAAGTATAGGGGACCTATCATAGTCCTTTCAATAAGTAAGAGTGTCAAACCCAATGAGGAGTAGAAGAAAATGACAAGCAGTTTTCAGCAAGGTATCTTCGCAAGCACTGAAATTATCGATAACACATAGTTGTGTGATAAGATAATTCATAATGGGCAACAAGTAACAAAAGTAACTAAGGTGCAGCAAGATGTCCCAATCCTTTTTGTAGAAAGGACAAGCCTGGACGAACTCTTATATAAAGCAAAGCGCTCCTGAGGACACATGGGTGAGGGAGTCCTGGATTAAGGGGTCCTCGGGCGTCTGGACTATGTAACATGGGCCGGACTAATGGGCTATGAAGATATAACACAGAAGGCTTCCTCCCGTGTCCGAATGAGACTCTCCTTCGCGTGGATGGCAAGCTTGGCGTTTGGATATGTAGATTCCTTCCTTTGTAAACCGACTCTTTACAACCCTAGGCCCCTTCGGTGTCTATATAAACCGGAGGGTTTAGTTCATAGAGGCAATCACAATCATACATGCTAGACTTCTAGGGTTTAGCCACAACGATCTCATGGTAGATCAACTCTTGTAATCCTCATACTCATCAATATCAATCAAGCATGACGTAGGGTATTATCTCCATCGAGAGGGCCCGAACCTGGGTAAAACATCGTGTCCCCTGCCTCCTGTTACCATCGACCTTAGACGCACTGTTCGGGACCCCCTACCCGAGATCCACCAGTTTTGACACCAACATTGGGGCTTTCATTGTGTCGGCGTTCTGGGAACGGGGGTCCCCAGACTTGCCTGCCTGCGGCCCGCGGCATGGCTCTATGAGCGGGCCCGTATGGCCCATCTTCACCAGCAAGGACTCAAGACCTTCGCGAGGGGCCAAGCCTCACGAGGCGGACGGCCCAAGACCTCCTCGGGAGCGGCCTCACCGGGCTAGCTCTGGAGGAACAGACAGATCGAGGCCAGGCAAAACCTCGCGAGGTTCCAATGATGTGAGCCATGACGATTGAGACCAGGCGGGCGCCAGCATGCACAGTGTCCTTGTTTCCTCTTTGGTGCTAAGGAGGCAAGCGCAGACATAGAGTACTGATGCGTCAAGCAAAGGTCTCCATATCAGTGCAACGAGACCAAGACTAGCAGGACGACAAGACGGAGGTCACCATGGAGCCCAAGACGGCGTCACCACCAGAGCCTTTGGTAGGCGAAGACTACTTTCGTCAGGATAAGCTGTACTAGCTGTCCCCTTTCGAATTGGCCGTTGTTGGCTCCCTTCCCGCTCAATATTTGGGATGAGGACCAGGGCCTCTATAAATAGGACTAAGCCACCACATTAGAGAGGGACCCAAAAACAACCACAAGTTCACCAAGCACAAGAACACCTCTCCTCAGGAGGCTGTTCTTCCCCTTGTACTGTTCATCCTCAGCCCAAGAGGCAATCCACCACCACCACACTGGAGTAGGGTATTACACCACAACGGTGGCCCGAACCAGTATAAATCTTGCATCCTTTGCGTTGCAAGTTCGTCGAATTAGCCCTTGAAATCTTAGCGAAGCTAGGACACGGATCGGTAGGGGGAGATCTTTGCACGCACCCCAGTGTTCGAACCTTGAGGGTTTTGCTGGAACCCGAGATTCGACACATTGAGAGTTCCACTGTGTCGTCCTCAAAAGGTTTGATGGCTCCTTCAATCACCTACAACGATGCTGTCCAAGGAGAAGTCTTCCTCCTCGGACAGATCTTCGTGTTCGGCGGCTTCGCACTGCGGGCCAACTCGCTTGGTCATCTGGAGCAGATCGACAGGTACGCCCTAGGTCACCAAATTAGTTTTGGAAACTTGGATTATGTCGCTGACATCCGGGGAGAATTGATCTTCTAAGGATTCACGACCCCAACCTACGCTCTGGCCTTAGAGCCAGAGCGCGTCGCCAGGTCCGAAGACGGGATTTCTAAACCCGTCGGACTATCTATGGCCACTAAGCCCAGTACGGGAGAGCCGGAGGAAGTAGTGTCGCTGGCAACCATCACAAAGCCAGAATCTTCCCCGAACACTGGCTCTGAACTCTCGGAGTCAGCATCGTGTGAGCTCGACCGAGGAATCCCCTTCCCACCGTACTCCATGGATTCTCTTCTCCCTGGCCAAACCTCGCCTTTAAGCGAGGCTATGGACTTGATGCGACCCCTCGTCATAAAAAAGGAGCAACATCACAACTACACCCAACCCGGACTAGGGGCCGAGAATGGGGAATTTTATGTCCCACCCATCACCCACTTCATCGCCACTTTCGAGGACTTAACTGACATGCTCGCTTACGGCTCCGAAGACATCGACGGTATGGACAACGATGCCGGAGAAGAGCAGGCCCAAAACCCGCCATTTACCAGACGCTAGATGGCCACCTCTTCATATGATGTGTACATGGTGGATACACCCAGGGAGGGTGATGGCGATAATGAGAAAAATCTAGTAGAGGACAAACCTCTCGAGATGAAACTAAAACACCGACGGCGCCGCTCTAAATCACGCCGCAGCAAAGACAGCAATACCAACATGAGAGACAACAATACTCTGGGCGATGCCGAAGACTAAGAAAACCTGAAAGCACAAGTGCTCCTTAGGTGGCTTTGGTAATTAATGTCAACATATCTCTTGTTGGACTAATGGTTTTATCTAGTATATTTCAGATAAGTTCAACAGATGGAGTGGCGTGGACAAGAAGATGTGGAACCCCTTCAAAAATGCTAAGGACAAAAGATTGGCTCAAGACTCTACATTTTGTTTTTAGTGATCCAAGATCACATTGAGTCCGTAGGAAAGCCAATACTGTTAAAAGGGGATGAGGTGTTGCTTAATGGCTTGCTTGCTCAAAGTGCTGAGTAATGTGCTCCAAAGCCCTCAACCACTTTCTCATATCCACATATGTCCCAAACCAAAAGTCAAACTCGGCCCCACCAAAATTTTCCATCTGGCGCCACCGTGTTCTCTAGACATAGTCATTGCCACAAAACCTAATCAATCCGGTCACACCGATGGGATCTCGGTCTCACCCAGATGGGCTTGCAAACTCTCTGTTGCCTATTGCAATAATCTCGGTCTCACCGAGATATTCAATCGGTGCCACCGAGTTTGCTTGACCAACTCTTTGTTTCGCTTATTACCCAAATCGGTCCCACCAAGTTTGTGTAATTAGTCAAAACGAGATGAGGTTTTACCCAAACCCTAGCACATCGATCCCACCGAGTTGATCATGTCGGTCCCACCGAAAAGCCTAACTGTCACATTATGAACTGAATCGGTCTGACCGAGTTTTCTGATCCGGTCCCACCGAGTTTGGTCAATTGTGTGTAACGGTTAGATTATGTGTGGAGGCTATATATACCCCTCCACCCACTCTTCATTTATGGAGAGAGCCATCAGAACATGCCTACACTTCCAACTTACATTTTTTGAGAGAGAACCACCTACACTTGTGTTGAGGTAAAGATATTCCATTCCAACCACATAAATCTTGATCTCTAGCCTTACCCAAGTTGCTTTCCACTCAAATCATCTTTCCACCAAATCCAATCCTATGAGAGAGAGTTCAGTGTTGGGGAGACTATCATTTGAAGCACAAGAGCAAGGAGTTAATCATCAACACACCATCTATTACCTTTTGGAGAGTGGTGTCTCCTAGATTGGTTAGGTGTCACTTGGGAGCCTCCGTCAAGATTGTGGAGTTGAACCAAGGAGTTTGTACGGGCAAGGAGATCGCCTACTTCGTGAAGATCTACCCTAGTGAGGCAAGTCCTTCATGGGTGATGGCCATGGTGGGATAGACAAGGTTGCTTCTTCCTGGACCCTTTGTGGGTGGATCCCTCCATAGACTCGCACAACCGTTACCCTTCGTGGGTTGAAGTCTCCATCAACGTGGATGTACGATAGCACCACCTATCGGAACTACGCCAAAAATCTCTGTGTCTCCAATTGTGTTTGCACACTCCAATCCCATCCCTTTACATTCTTGCAAATCGCATGCTTTACTTTCCGCTGCTCATACTCTTGTCATGCTTGCTTGATATGTATTGTGAATGTGTAAACTTGTGCCAAAACTCTACCTTAACTTGGAGAAAATAAAAACTGCACCTTTTTCTTGTTAAGAGTCTATTCACCCCCCTCTAGACACCTCTTCTTGATCCTTTCAATTGGTATGAGAGCTTTGGTATCCATTGCTTTGGTTTAAACACCTTTGGAGGAAGATGGATGAGTCTACATTGGGGAGTCTTAGGCGTAGAGTGCCTATTCTTGATGGAGAGTACTTTCATGAGTGGAAAATTGAGATGCTTGAGATTTTCAATGAATATCATTTAAACAAGTACATTGCTAGCCCTTGTGCACCTCATGTTGATCCTTTGCATCCTACCCTTGATGAGTCTATTGATGTAACACCCATGATGCGGCTATATCTCCCACGTGTCGGAGCACGACTTAGAGGCATAACCGCATTGTAGGCATGTCGCAAGAGGGGTAATCTTTACACATCCCATGTACTGAATAAGAAAGAGATAAGGAATTGGCTTACAATTGCCACTTCACACAATACATAAATATAGCATTACATCATCCAGCATACAATCAAGGTCCGACTACGGAACCAAAATAAAGACAACCCCAAATGCATAGATCCCCGATCGCCCCAACTGGGCTCCACTAATGATCGTCTGGAAAGGAAACATAGTAACATCCTGAATCCTTGTCGAACTCCCACTTGAGTTCGGTCGCCTCCCCTGGAATGGCATCATCAGCACCTGCATCTAGTTTTGGAAATAATCCGCGAGTCACGGGGACTCAGTAATCTCACACCCTCGCGATCAAGACTATTTAAGCTTATGGGTAGGAAAAGGTAGTGAGGTGGAGCTGCAGCAAGCACTAGCATATATGGTGGCTAACTTACGCAAATGAGAGCGAGAAGAGAAGGCAAAGCACGGTCAAGGAGCTAAAAAGATCAAGAAGTGATCCTGAAAACTACTTACGTTCAAGCATAACACGAGACCGTGTTCACTTCCCGGACTCCGCCGAAAAGAGACCATCACGGCTACACACGCTGTTGATTCATTTTAAAAATAAGTTAAGTTTCAAGTTCTCTACAACCGGATATTAACAAATTCCCATCTTCCCATAACCGCGGGCACGGCTTTTGAAAGTTCAAAAACCTGCAGGGGTGTCCCAACTTAGCCCATCACAAGCTCTCACGGTCAGCGAAGGATATTCCTTCTCCCAGGACGACCCGATCAGACTCGGAATCCCCATTACAAGACATTTCAACAATGGTAAAACAAGACCAGCAAAGCCGCCCGATGTGCCGACAAATCCCGATAGGAGTCGCATGTATCTCGTTCTCAGGGCACACCGGATGAGCAAGACGTCGGGTTGGCATAGACCTAGGTTGCCCAGGGGGCGCCGGACATCGCTCAGGTTGGACCAACACTTAGAGAAGCACTGACCCGAGGGGGTTAAAATAAAGATGACCCTTGAGTCCGCGAAACCCAAGGGAAAAAGGCTTAGGTGGCAAATGGTAAAACCAAGGTTGGGCCTTGCTGGAGGAGTTTTATTCAAGGAGGACTGTCAAGGGGTTCCCATTATAACCCAACCGCGTAAGGAACACAAAATCAAGGAACATAACACCGGTATGACGGAAACTAAGGCGGCAAGAGTGGAACAAAACACCAGGCATAAGGTCGAGCCCTCCACCCTTTACCAAGTATATAGGTGCATTAAAGTAAACAAGATATAATAATGATATCCCAACAATAAACATGTTCCAACAAGGAACAAACTCCAATCTTCATCTGCAACTAGCAACGCTATAAGAGGGGCTGAGCAAAGCGGTAACATAGACAAACAACGGTTTGCTAGGACATGGTGGGTTAGAGGTTTGACATGGAAATATGGGAGGCATGATAAAGCATGTGGTAGGTATCGCGGCATAGCAATAGAGCGAGCAACTAGCCAGCAAAGATAGAAGTGATTTCGAGGGTATGGTCATCTTGCCTGCAAAGTTCTCCGAGTTGACATAAGCTTGATCCTCGTAAGCATACTCAACGGGTTCCTCGATCACGTACTCGTCTCCCGGCTCTACCCGAGGCAAGAATACGAACAAAGGAAACCACAATCAACCATGGTGCAATGCGCAAGCAACATGATGCAAAACATGGCATGATATGTGGGATGTGATATGCAATGCATATGCGTGCTCCAGAAGGAAAATATTGAACCAGGCCTCAACTTGGCAAACCAAGAGTGCCGCTGGAAAGATGAGTTGATTTCGGTCGAAATCGATATAAAGATCACCGGAAACAGATGCACGGTTTGCAAATGGCAAGCAAAGCAATAATGGCACGATTCTGCGATTAACAGCATGATGCCATCTAGAATGCAACAAGAAACTAAGCTACTGCACTCCAACATAGCAACAGAGCACATGGCAGTGATCTACTCAAGATGCTTGACAAAAGGTGAACACTGAGCTATGGCTAAATCACACAAGAGCAGGTTCAAACAAGCATGGCAAAAGTGCAAAAGATATCAGCTTCACAGACTTGGAGAAAATAACATGTCAGGATTTAACATCAGGAAGCAATGTTTAGAGCAAGATAACAACATGCTACAGGATCAGATCATAGCAATACAAGGTATGGCATGAATCTACTCAAAGCATACAACAAAAGTCCCTTACTGACCATAAGCTAAAAGGGCACCGAAAATATGATGGCACCCATGACGGCTAAATCACACAAGATCAGATTCAGACTTAGTAGAAAACTGGACATGGCATAAACATAATTATGAAGGCATGTTTGCGAGCTCGACGCACTCAACACAAGGCATTGCATGACAAACTAAGCATACTTCCAGCAAGAATACATGATCAAGAAGCCATCCAAGGCAAGAACAATCTCATAGGATGCATGGATCAACTACAACAACCTTGGCAAAATTGATTAACACGTAAACAATCTGCCAGGAACGTTTTATAGCAAAAGTAGAGCAATATTGAGTCATGCTAGGGGTCTCCATAAATGCAAATAGGGGCATGGATGGATAGAGCATAACTATATACTCAAATCATCCTTACTGAACATACTCAAACGAAGCATGGATCTCTCTTTAGCAACATGAATACATGGCATTAAAATAACAGCAGGGAAATGACTTAGTGAAATTCTAAGTCCCTGGAATCAGCAACATTACGAGAGCTACTTTGCATGCTTGTGCTAGAAACCACATGGATCACAAAAATACATGGCATACACCCCTGTAAAGATGGCATGGCATAGCCCAAAACACATGTAGGTCTCAAGTTCATATGCGGCACACAATAATCATGGCAAAAATGACAAATGCTCAAGATCTGCTAAGAATCAGGAACTAAAATTATGAAGCACTCTTGCAACAGTCATTTGGGAATCAATATGGACTCAAACAAGCATGGTGAAATGGAACAAAATGAAGAGCACATCCTAACGAACATTTTGATATATCACACGCCCAAAATGGAGCTACAATGACAGAGATATGGCATGATGAAAAATGCTTCTGAATGTAAAAATAAAAGACTTAGGGGTATTTCAGGGTCAACCTAGGGTTTGACCCGATCCAGATCTGACGCACACGGAAGCTGAGGATGACCGGAGAAGGAGGTTCGCCGGAGTTCCCACGCGGTGGCCGGAACTAGGGCTCGCCGGAGAGCTCGGGGAGGAGGCCGGAGTCGGAGGGAGTTGTGGCGGCACGGGCAGGCGAGGTCGGCGCCGGTGGAGGAGGCAGGCCGCGGCGGCGCGGATCTCGGGCGGCGGGCGAGAGGCAGCGGCCG
>NC_057794.1:481691743-481698115 GCF_018294505.1 Triticum aestivum
AGCGGCGGCGGATCCCGCGGGTGCGGTCGGGCGGCGATGCGGGCCGGAGGGGGCCCGACCTGGGCCGTGGCGGGCCGGCGTGGGTGCAGCGATGTGGGCGCGGGCGGAGGCGACGTGGCGAGCGGCGATTGGCTGGCACGGTGGCGTTGGACGTGTCCGGCCGGACCGGACATATCCGGCGGCGCGGGGTGGAAGAAGGCTAGGGTTTCGCCCGAAAATTTCGGAGGGGGCATATATTTATAGGTAGAGGGAGCTAGGAGAGTCCAAATGAGGTGCGGTTTTCGGCCACGCGATCATGATCGAACGGCCGAGAGGATGGAGGGGGGTTAGATGGGTTTTGGGCCACTTTGGAGGGGTGTTGGGCTGCAACACACACAAGGCCTTCACGATTCCTCGGTTAACCGTTGGAGTATCAAACGGACTCCAAATAGCACGAAACTTGACAGGCGGTCTACCGGTGGTGCACCAAGGCTGATTGGAAAATCTCGGTCCATTTCGAGAAGGTATAACACCCACACATGAAAAAAAGGCAAAAGGGGGCGCCGGAGGACATAGGAGTGCCGAAATGCAAAACGGACAACGGGGAAAATGCTCATATGCATGAGACGAACACGTATGCAAATGTGATGCACATGATGACATGATATGAAATGCATGACATGAACAAAATGCAAAACGAAGACAACACCCAACCACGAGGGAATATCATAACTTAGAGCCGAAAATGGCAAGAGTTGGAATACAAATATGGTAAATTACGTCCGGGGTGTTACAATTGATGTGATCCGTAATTTTAGAACTGTCAATTTAATCACTAGAGGTTTGCCTAGAGACTTGCTTGCTAGCTTGCCTACTCTTGATTGTGCCTACACCATATGGAGATTCCTTGAGGAATGATTTCCAAACTATTCCTTGAAAAACTTAGATGAGATTCTTCATAAGTCTATTGCCTTGAGTAAGATGAGTTCCAATGATTGCAAATTTGGTGACTATTTATTTGAGCTTACTAATCTTACGAGTGCCAAAGGAGATGTTGGAATCATTAGCAATATAATTTCCGAAGTCATTAGAATTCATAGAGATGAACATTGTTACGGTCATACTTCTAATGAATCACTCTCTCTAGGAATTGATCCACCACATGACGATGTTGAACATGGATACTATGATGAGGTTGATGATAGTGACTATGATCTTGATGATGCAATGTGACACTTTGGTCTTATGGCTAATCATCGCGGCTACATGGCTGGAGGAAAGGAATGGGTTCTTGATAGTGGGTGTATCGATCATATGACCGGAGACAAAGATATGTTTTGTGAGCTTGCCGAAAACGACGGCCCTCGAAAGTATGTCACTTTTGGTGACAAATCAAAGGGTAAGGTGGTTATCCTTGGTAAGGTGGCCATCTCACATGATAGCTCTATACAAAATGTTATGCTCGTTGAATCTCTTGGGTACAATTTACTTTCCGTATCTAGACTTGCTGACTTTGGTTTCAATGTCCTATTTACTGAAGTAGATTGCCAGGTGTTTTGTAGAGGCAGACTAAGGCATAGCCTAGTGGTGGGAAGGGGCTGATGCCTTCCCACCCACCCAGGTTCACGGCATGGTACTTGCAATTTGGGTTTGTTGCACCAATTATATTGTAGGGGGTTCCCTTACAGTCTTTCTGTCAAAAAAAGTGTTTCGTAGAGAAAATCATAAAATGGTCTTTACCGGTACACGTGGAGGTGATCTATATATTGTTGATTTCACTAGAAAGGCTCAACCTAGAACTTGCCTAATTGCTAAATCCTCGAAAGGCTGGTTGTGGCATAGAAGGTTAGGTCATGTGGGCATGCGAAATCTTGATAATCTTATTAAAGGTGATCATATCCTTGGAGTAAAATATGTTATATTTGATAAGGATAGACTTTGTAGTGCTTGTCAAGCAGGAAAACAAGTTGGAGGAAGCCACCCCGTGAAGAACATCATGACCATAAGAAGATCGCTCGAGCTACTTCACATGGATCTCTTTGGTCCCAATGCCTACAAGAGTCTCGGTGGTAACTCATTTGGTCTAGTCATAGTTGATGATTTTTCAAGATTTACGTGGGTGTTCTTTCTAGATGATAAACCGCAGGTCCAAAAGATCTTCAAGAACTTCGCTAGGAAGGCCCAAAATCAATTTGAAGTGAAAATCAAGAAGGTTCACAGCGACAATGGAATGGAGTTCTAGAATGCAAATGTGGATACCTTTCTTGAAGAAGAAGGGATTTCACATGAGTTCTCGGCTACGTACACGCCTCAGCAAAATGGAGTGGTTGAGAGGAAGAACTGAACTCTTATTAAGATGGCGAGAATGATGCTTGAAGAGTACAAGACTCCAAAACACGTTTGGGCGGAAGCGGTTGAGATAGCTTGTCATGCAACAAATCGCTTGTATCTTCACAAGCTACTTGGCAAGACGGCATACGAGCTCCTCACCGGTAACAAACCCCAAGTTGGATAATTTCGAGTATTCGGCTCAAAGTGCTACATTCTTGATAAGCATCGTCGTTCTAAATTTGCCCCTAAATCTCATGAAGGTTTATTACTTGGTTATCGCTCAAACTCTCACACTTACCGTGTCTACAACAATTTCACCCGAAAGGTTGAAGAGACGGTAGATGTGAAGTTTGATGAATCTAACGGCTCGCAAGTAGAGCAATTGCCCATTGATGTAGGAGATAAGGAACCTTAGGAAGCAATCCAAGACTTGTCTATTGGCAAGATTCATCCAACGGAGGTGACGGAGAGTACCTTGTCCGTCCAAGTGGAAGCTTCTACCTCACGACAAGGTGCACCAAGAGTTGATACAGAAGCATCCACAAGTGGGACGCACCAAGATGAAGAAAACAAGGAAGTACACCAAGATGAACCTCATCAACCTCCTTCTCCACCAAGACAAGAGAACAACAACACCAATAATGAAGAAGGCCAAGAAGAAGGACAAGATGATGAAGAAGATGTTCCACCCCGACCCAAGCAAAAGCTTTCACGAGTTCGAGCAAGAGTCTCAAGAGACCATCACGTCAAACAAATCTTCAATGATATTCAAACCAGGAGAATCACTCGCTCTAAAAGTCGTTTGGCTAACTTTTGTGAACATTATTCATTCATCTCTAGCATTGAACCTATGAAGGTCGAAGAAGCATTAGAAGATCCAGATTGGATAAACACCATGCATGAAGAGCTACACAACTTTGAGAGAAATCATGTGTGGACATTGGTCGAGAAGCCCGACAACAACCATAACATCATTGGTACCAAATGGGTGTTTCACAACAAGCAAGACAAAGGTGGGCAAGTCGTCTGCAACAAAGCATGTCTCGTCGCCCAAGGCTACACTCAAGTCGAAGGTATGGACTGCGGTGAGACATATGCCCCCGTTGCTAGACTTGAGTCCATCTGCATCTTACTTGCCTATGCTAATCACCATGATATCACCTTGTACCAAATGGATATTAAAAGTGCTTTCTTAAATGGTGAAATTGAGGAGGAAGTTTATGTTAAGCAACCTCCCGGCTTTGTCAATCCTAAGAAACCTGACCATTTTTACAAACGTCACAAAGCCCTTTATGTTCTTAAACAAGCTCCTAGAGCATGGTATAAATGCTTGACCAAGTTCCTTATCGAAAAAGGCTTTGAAATTGGAAAATTGATTCTACTCTTTTTACTAAAAGGGTTAATGGTGAATTATTTGTGTGCCAAATTTATGTTGATGATATCATATTTGGTTCGACTAGCCCTCATTTTAGTGAAAAGTTTGGGAAGCTAATGTCGGAAAAGTTTGAGATGTCTATGATGAGTGAACTCAAGTTCTTCCTTGGTTTGCAAATCAAGCAAACGAAGGAAGGTACCTTTGTTTCTCAAACAAAGTACACCAAGGACTTATTCAAGAAGTTCAACATGCAAGAAAGAAAAGGTATGAAAACTCCCATGCCTACTAGTGGACATCTTGACTTGACCAAGGATGGCAAACCGGTTGACCAAAAGGTTTATCGCTCTATGATTGATTCTTTGTTATATCTATGCGCCTCCTATCCCGATATCATGCTAAGTGTGTGCATGTGTGCACGATATCAAGCAGCCCCCAAAGAATGTCATCTTAAGGCTATGAAAAGGATAGTGAGATACTTAATACATACACCAAATTTTGGCATTTGGTATCCTAAGAGATCTTCTTTTGATCTTGTTGGCTACTCTGATTTCGGACTATGCCAGAGACAAGGTTGATAGGAAGTCCACTTCGGGTACTTGTCAATTTCTTGGTAGATCTCTTGTGTCTTGGTCTTCCAAGAAACAAAACTCGGTATCCTTATCCACCACTGAAGTGGAATACATTGCCGCTGGTTCATGTTGTGCTCAATTACTTTGGATGACCCAAACTCTTAAAGATTATGGGATATATGTGAAACATGTTCCTTTGCTTTGTGACGATGAAAGTGCTATTAAGATTGCTCATAATCCTCTGCAACATTCTCGAACTAAGCATATTGAAGTTCGTCATCATTTCATTCGAGATCACATTGCTAAAGGAGACATTGATCTTAAGCACGTTCGTACTAATAAGCAATTGGCAAATATATTCACCAAACCGCTTGATGAGAAAGTCTTTTGTCGTTTGATATGTGAATTGAACATCATTGATGCTTCAAACTTGGAGTAGAAACTCCATTCGGATACATGCAAGGCATAAGCCTTTGACTAATCCTTGACTTCTTCTCTTATGATGATGATCATATGTCTTGGATATATTTGCACCCTTGCATGCTATCTAACCCTTGTAGGTACTTGGATGAATCTAAATCCATGAGATTGCAACTCACTCACATATTGTGCAATCTTTACATCACCAAGTCTCTACACCATGGTGGTTGAAGAAAAGGGAGCATGAAATCCTTCAACATATCCTTTGAAAAATTCTATATCAAATTTCATGATTGTCATTTTAGATACACAAGTGCTCTTCCTTGCAAGACTAACCCATGTAGGTAGATGGACTCCAAATTACAAGTGGTGCTCCCAACTCGATGAGCTGCATCAACCTTGAGCAACCCACACAAGTTCAACTACATGATCAAGTTCAACACCACCACCCAAGGTATGTTATCCCATCTTAGAGTAGCTTTACCCCGAGTCATGAGTCAAAGCAACTCAACAAGATGCGAATACATCAAAAGCTTAAATGATAAATGGTAACCCCATTTTGAGCTTAAACGATGAGTATGACCTACGATCAAGTGTTTTCGCTTGACTCCTCAGTCAATATACTCTGTCGCCGACCAATTCTAGATGAAGTTCTCTAGTGTTTATATGTATTCTTGCATTTGTCTATTGCATATTTATTTCCCTTCATCTATATTTCTTTTCTTTTTTCTCTATTTTGTTCTGCATTCCCAGCATCCAATTCATTGTAAATCCTTCAGTTAATTCCTTGCAAATCTTTGTGAGATCCTATTTGCCTAGTGAGCTGAGGTGACAAATGTTCTCTCTGTTTGGAACTCATTCATACCGATTCATCTCTTTCGGTCATGCCGAACCATTTCGGTGCAACCGAAAAATATAACTCCGTGTCACCGATTTCACTACAGAGAAAACAATTTGCCACTTGTTCCTGCATTTTTGTTCCAGCTCCACTTGATGATTCTTTGTAACGCCCCAGATGTAACTTTCCATATTTGTATCCAACTCTTGCCGTCTCCGGCGCTAAGTTATATTTATTTCTCGGGTTGGGTCTTTGTCTTCGTGTGTGTTGTTTTTCGTTTTCATGCATCTCATATCAGGTCATCACGTGCATTGCATTTGCATACATGTTCGTCTCATGCATTCGAGCATTTTCCCCGTTGTCCGTTTTGCATTCCGGCGTTTCGTTCTCCTCCGGTGATCATTTCTACCTTTCTTTCTCGTGTGGGGATTAAACATTTCCAGATTGTTCCGAGACTTGCCAAGCGGCCTTGGTTTACTACCGGTAGACCGCCTGTCAAGTTTCGGGTCATTTGGACTTCGTTTGATACTCCAACGGTTAACCGAGGGACCGAAAAGGCCTCGTGTGTGTTGCAGCCCAACACCCCCTAAATTTGGCCCAAAACCCACCAAACTCTGCTCCATGTCCTAGAGCGTTCGATCAAGATCGTGTGGGCGAAAACCGCACCTCATTTGGACTCTCCTAGCTCCTTCTATGCCTATATATACACCCCTCCGTTTTCGGATCTCTCCCTCTCCCCGAAACCCTAAAAAAAAAAAACTCCTCCAGCCACCGTCGGACACAACCGCCGCCGACGGACATGTCCGGCCTCCCCGTCCGCCGCCACGTGTCGGCCTCCTAGTGGCGCCGCCCGGTCCCCA